>NW_006400294.1:68149-71395 GCF_000299155.1 Elephantulus edwardii
TTCATTAAAATTAATAAAATTTTTAAAAAATTAAAAATTTTTTTAAAAATTACAATCCAACAATAGCAACAACAAAAATCAATTGACCATAGGTAGATGGGCTGATTTCTGGATTCTCAATTCTATTCCACTGATTTATGTGTTTGTCATTTTAACAGTACAACACTGTCTTGACCACCATGGCAGTGCGGTAGAATTTGAAATCGGGGAGTGAGATGCTTCCTACCTTGTTTCTCCTTTTAAAGGAATGTTTTGCTTATTTGAGGTCTCTTTCCATTCCAACTAAAATTGGAGATTGCCTTGCTTTGGAAAGCTTTTGCAAATTGTACTATTTTCCTTTATTGCTATTTCACAGATCTGTTTTCTTATGCAGATGAATTTGATTTTTGTTATGTTCATCCTGCCACTTAGCTGAACTGTTCATTTCATTCCAGTAATTTTTATTTTAAATTGTGTCTTGGGATGTTTTGTGTACAAGATTTTATTAGCTACAAATAGGGGTAGTTTTACTTTTCCTTTGCCAACTTGTTGTTGTTATTATGTGTTATTAAGTTACCTGCAACTCATAACCACCCTATGAACAATAGCTCTGAAACCTGTCCTATCCTGAGCCTGTCTCACTGTCTCTCATCCACCGACCTTCATTACCCCAGTGACTGTTCAATCTATCTCATCCGGAATCTTTCTCTCCTGTGCTGTCCTTCCACATTTCCAAGCATCATGTCATTCTTCAAGGAATGGTCCCTCCTGAGGACTATTCTGTCAGACAGAACTTCACTATTACACCTATGGAATCTGCTGCATAAAATAAACAGCCTTTCCCCCTTCCTTTAGATTATCATCCTCATCCAGCAGAAGTAGTTACAGAAGAGAACTTCAACACCCCCATTCAATATTAACAAAAGGCTAGAAATATTAGGACCGCAGAGCCCTTTCTTTCCTCTCCCAGAATGGTTACTGAAAGAATGCAATCACAAGAAGCAACAGCTGTGCTTTTTCTCTCTGTTAAGGATGTGAAATTACTCTACCCCCTTTCCCAGAAATAGTTATCTGAGACCCCAGCCCACTTCCCTATCTTGTAGAAAATATCTGAGCATCCCCTTCCCTAGGTTCCTTGTAAAAGAATATAAAACCCTTCTCTAACTTTTAGTGGGGCCTGGTCTTCTGCTTGA
Organism: Elephantulus edwardii; assembly: GCF_000299155.1. Lineage (NCBI taxonomy): Eukaryota > Metazoa > Chordata > Mammalia > Macroscelidea > Macroscelididae > Elephantulus > Elephantulus edwardii. Next base: position 69,322 of record NW_006400294.1, read on the forward strand.
AAGCCAGCCCAGCAGTTTCTCTTCTAATTGTCTTTCTTGGCCTAACCTGGGTTCTGCCCTTCCTTGGAGATCTTACACCCATGGGCATTTTTGGAGAGATTTTCTGATGTTTTTAAAGTGTACACTCTTCTCCCTTTTATTTTTTTTTAAATACAAGGGTTCCTGAGAACTACAGGTCCCTTAACCTCACCTGGGTGCCTCAGTCAATTTCAGATATCAGTAAAAATCTCAAGAAACTTGAGGCATTTGCTGGTGTGAATATTGTTGTTGTTCACCATACAGTAGAAACTGGAACCGACCCATTGCTGACCCTCCAGCGGGTTCTCAGAGGCAGTTAATCACATGAGAAGACATTAGATTGCTCATCCTTTCTCAGAGCAGCTAGAGGCTCGAATTGCTTCCGTTTGGGATTGAAGCGCAGCTTCTTGGCCACAAGAGCTCCCTATTTTGAATGCTAGTCAGCTTTTAAAAATCTTCGGCAATACGTTGATAACCTGCTCCTTGCTGCAGACTTTGATAACTTACTGCCTGTGAAGCACACATAAACTGTTCTACTTGCTACAGAAAACAAACAAAAAACACAAACAAACAAAACACTAAAACCAAAAACCATATAAAGTGTCTCTCAAAAGGACAAAAGTATGTCAGCAAACAATAACCTTTGTGAACTTTACACTCTTCAAAGTACCTGGCAACTGACAATAGACCCGAAGAATACTATCCTGCATGTCCCAGTGCCAGTCACTAAAAAGGGCTCTGCTCACAGCTCTCTATGCAGCAAGGTATTGCAGTCTCTGGATACTAAGATTTTTTTGGAAGTAGTAAAGCCATTTTATGCAGTGACAGCACAATCAAATCAGTTACTGATCTGAGGAAAAAGTAAAATGACTTTGACATCCTGGGGCAAAATTAGTCAGTGCCCCCATACTAGCATTACTTGATAATGTGGAGATGCTTTGCCTCTTTGTCCATCACTGGTCCAGGTTAGCCAGAAAAATGCTAAACCAAAACCTAAGATTAAATCCAGTTGCCCAAGGCTAATCTGCTTGTTTACAGTCAATTGCCACCACTGTACTGTTTGCTAAAGAAGCTGATAAACTCACTTTATGGCAAGACCTCAGCATAACAACCCAGCATACCATCAAAACCCTCTTTTCTAGAGCAAGGGGTAAGTGGCTGACCCAAACTCAACTTGCTCAGTATCAAAGCCTATTACTTAGAAATGCATATCTCATCTTTACTACTATCAGAACTCTAAAGCCAGCTACTCTGCTCCCTCTCTAAAGACCTGATGGAACACAATTGTACACAAGTCCTTGAAAGCAAAATCCCTGTTCACCAAAGGCAGCAGCCTTACACACAAAAAAACTCAAAAGGCTGGGGCTGCCATCACCACAATGACACTGTCTTGTGAGCCACCCAGCCCACTCAATTCTTTTGGCCTTTGTCCTGCCTGACAACATTGGATATTCAGAAGCTGAAAAAGCCTTTGCAAAACAAGGGGGAAACCTACCTTAGTCAAAGCTTAGTGAGAACTGCCAGATTAAAGGTCATTTATTCCTAAAGCTGTAGCTAGAAAACTTGTAGAAGTAAATTTTACTGAAGTCAAGCCAACATTCCTCAGTTATAAAAAAGTCTTGTAGCCATATGTACCTTTTCTAGGTGAGTTCAAACTCTTCCACACACACTGAGATGACTAAAGAAGTTGTAAAAGTTCTTACAAGAAATAGTCCCCCTATACGAGTTGCCACTGTCAATTAGATGGCTCAGCTTTTGTGTCTAAAATCTTGCAAACTCTCCCCAAAGCTTTAAGTGTCACCTGAAAACTGCATGTTGCTTATAAACTTCAGAGGTCAGGATAAGTAGAAACAATAAACAGAACCCTTAAAACCACCAAGTATAGCTATGTCAAACAACCCAGATAGTGTAGACAAAAATGCTACAACCTTGTTGTTGTTGTTGTAGTTATGTGCTGTCGAGTCGCCTGCGACTCATAGCGACCCTATGTACAACAGCCCTAAACTCTGCTATGTCCTGTGCCAATCGCACTGTCTCTGACACTCCCATCCCAATT
>NW_006400294.1:71495-74157 GCF_000299155.1 Elephantulus edwardii
TATATTTCAATATATTAATGAGCTAAATGCAATAAATTAAACTCACTGTAAATGGCCTTTTTATTAAAATTATGTTAAAGGAACTATATGATATAAATTGAATTAGTTATTTGATCAATCTGTACATCTCAATTTATAAGATAACAGTCTCAATCATCATATAGTTTCTGTAATTTTTTTTCTTTTCTTAATAATCATAAACAAAAACATTCCTAAATGTAAAAAAAAAGACTTGCTAACCCAGTGGCATTTAAAACCTTAACTGTTTTCATATAGTCTAATCTTATTTCTTTTCTATAAATACTATCAAGTTGATATGTATAGCAATGTGCATAAAACATTCCGTACTACATATATGTATAAAAGGAAATAATTTTCTCTTTCAGAATCACTTGTTCTTTGAAGCATTCTTTAGGTTCAGTTATATTGACTTTAGTTAACTGGCCAAGCTATTTTTCTCTTAGGTTTCATTAAGCTTCTAAAACTAGGTTTATATCTACATAAAGTCTCTGTGTGTGCACATATGTGTGTGTGTGTGTGTGTGTGTGTGTGTGTGTTACATGCTTTCAAGTAAAATATCACTTATAGCAATCCCATGAACAATAGATAAGAACCTTACACATATGAACCATTTTCACATTCTCCAATATGGTCAAACCCATGCTACAGTCACTGTCTCAGTGTATCTTGTTGAGATTCATCCTCTTTATCTCTGACCCTCCACCTTTCTCAGCATGGTGCCCTCTTTCAAGGACTGGCCTCTCCTAAAAACATGCCAAAGTATATGAGATGAAGTTTCACAATCTTTACCTTTAAGCAAGAACCTGACTGCACTTCTTCTGGGACATATGTTAGTTCTTTTGGCTGCCCATGGGATATTAAGTATTTATGTCCAATAATACAACCCAAGGACATCAATTATTTTATTTCTCAATCCTTATTCATTGTCCAACTTTCAGATGAATAGAAAGTAACTGAAACACTATGGCTTAGTTCAGGTACATCTTAGTCCTCAAACTTAGATTCTTCTCTCCAACATTTCAGAGAGATCCCTGACAGTAGACTTTATAACTCATGACGTTGTCTATTAGTCTAATGATGAGATTCTGTTTGTTTGTTTTTCAATGTTGAAATGCAATCCGTATCGAAAGCTGTAGTCTTTTATCTTCTTCTTTAGTTTTCTTAGGTTTGTTTTACTTCATGTTTTCTTCATTTCTTGCAAGCCATACCATGTCATTTGCATAACACAGGTTGTTGAAGAGTCTACCTCTAATCCTACTGGCATGTTCTTCTTCATTTAACCCAACTTCTCTAATGTTTTTCCTAGCATAAAAATTGAATAGATATGGAGAAAGGATATAACACAGATGAGCCATTCTTGATTGTAAACTATGTAGTTGTCCCTCATTCTGTTTGGAACAAGGATTTTTGGTCTAAATATATGTTTCCCATTAATATAATTAAGTGTCCTGGGATTTCCATTCTTCCTAATATTATCCATAATATAGCATAATCCACACAGTCAAAATTCCTTTACATTACAACACAGCTAAGCATCTTTCTTGTATTGCTTTGGAAAGCTTTTTTTTTCAATTGAGATTTTAATGAAAGTTTAAAAAGAACTTGGATTTCTATTCATTATTGCACATTTTCTTCCCTCCCCCCTCCCCCAGTTAGCTTTTCTCTTTGGAAAAAAATTATTTCATTGTTATACAGTTCTCTCCCCCCGCCCCCAGTCTACTTTACTATGCAGCTCTTGTTCTGGATTAATCTCCTATTCCTTTTTATACAGTTCTCTCCCTCCTCTATTTCAATGCCTTGTACATTATTTATCCCCTTCTTTCTTATTTTTTCCACAACCTCCAAGTTAGTACTGTTTTATAACAGTGACATTATGCAGTATTTGTTGTTTTGTGACTGAGCTATTTCATTCAGCATAATGTCCTTCATGGTCACCCATTTTGTATATTTCATGAGTTGTTTTTCAGTGCTGAATAATATTTCATTGTGTGAATATACCACAGGTTGTCTATCCATTCTTGGGTTGTTTACAATTCTTTGCTATCATGAACAAAGCTGCAATAAACATGGATATGCATATATCTACTTTGGTGACAGTTATGGTTTCTTTAAGTTATGTTCCTACTAGTGGAACTGCTAGGTCAAATGGCATTTCTTTTTTCAACTTTTTGAGAAAGCACCATACTGCCATTCTTAGTGGTTGCACCATTTTACACTCCCTCTAAGAGTGAGTAAGGATTCCAGTTTCACCACAACCTCGCCAGCATTTGTTGTTTGCTGCTCTGTTGAAATTTGCTATTGTTACGGGCTTGAGAAGATATCTCATAGTTGTTTTGATTTGCATCTCTCTTAGAGTTAAGGATTTTGAACATTTCTTCATGTGTTTGTTCACCATCTGAATGTCTTTGGTGAACTGTCCATACCCTGTGCCAATTTTTCAATTGGGTTGTTTACCTTTATCTTGTGGGCTCGAGTATTCTATAAATTCTAGATATAAATCCCTTATAAACATGTCATTACCAAATATTTTTTCCCAGTCTGTGGCTTCCCTTTTTACTCTGTTGGAGAAGTTTTTGGATGTGCATAGGGATTTGATTCTTAGAAGGTCTCATTCATCTATTTTACCCTCTAGGTTGTAGGT
>NW_006400294.1:80917-89823 GCF_000299155.1 Elephantulus edwardii
TCCCTGGAGTATGCCCTTCCCAATTTTGAACCATACAGTGTTCCCTTGCTCTGTTCTGACGACTGCCTCCTGGTCCAAGTATAAGTTTCGCATTAGAATGATCAAGTGTTCTGGGATTCCCATTCTTCTCAGAGTTAGCCACAGTTTATTGAGCTAAATTCTCTCCTAATGAAACACTATTTGAAAGGCCACTCCCATCTTGCCCAAGCTCTCCAGTAATCCTAAAGAGCTAAATAGCTTTTGGAACAATTACTACAGCTTCAGAAAGTAATGGCTTATATCTTGAAGGCTGTTTTAACTCAGACCCCTATCTCATTAACTACCTCTTGTCAAACTTTTCAGATGTAAAACTCAGTGCTTGGTAAAATACACAAAGTGACTTTTAATCAGCGTGAAACAAACAGACCATGCCAAGTTATTCTGACTACTCACACTGCAATCAAAATTACAAAATATGACCTGTAGGATTAGTTTCCCACTAGTGAAAGCAGCACCCAAGTCACTAAAGTGAACTGTTAACCCAGGACATACACAACTACAACTAAAGTTTACTATTCAACATCAACTGCCCATGCAGAGATAGCTGTACAACCTACTGGATCATTAGCCGAGTTACAAGATCTTCTCTTCCATTAGCACTCTGCTCTACCTAGCACTCCTTTGTCTCATCATCAGTTACCAGCTGCAATACTGCCACAGACTCTTGTCTTTATATTCTGAAATGCACCTGTTCCTCAAATAACCCATCCTGGACTTGTCTTTGATTGCTGCTGTTAGGCCATCCTATTATGTTGGTCTAGGAGTACCCAACTGACGTGCCTTCCACAATTTATGTCAGTATGTATGAAAACTGTCATTCTTGATACTTCCCTAACATATTTTTTCCCCTAATAATACCTGACTTACAGATGGCCTCACAAAATATCTTCAAAAGTCACTAGAAATCAAGCCTATCTTAAGTGCATGTTAAATGTATGTCTGTTTATAGTGGCCAAGAAAAATCTAAAATTTATTAATCTGCCAGGCCTTTGTGTTGCCAAATGCACTATCCCTGTAGTACCTATTTTTTAAGTCTATGTATGGCCAGATATGCAGCTCTTTCCACTGTAGCACTAGTCGAGATGGATGTGCAAGTATCTCAGCAGCCTCCAGTATGCCATTTCCCTTCTACACAGCAAAGGTAGGTTCCTAGCCAAAGTTGTACTCCAATGTTGACAAAGTTTAGATCTCCTATTTCTCTCCTGGGGTGGGGATGGGAGGATTGTGTGCTGCTTTGAGGAAAACCTGATACCTTTATGCCAATAAGTCAAGTGTTATTATTAATAATATTCTGCAGAAATTTAAAAATAATCTCAAAGCCCAACAGGTAACAGGAAACACAGAAAATCTTAGTAAAAGAAAATGTTTACAATGGAATACCATGCAGCACGCAGGAGCAATAACTTTATACATTATTTATTACATAACTTGGAAGGGCATTATGCTGAGTGAACTAACTCAGTCCCATAAGGATAAATATTGTATAAAACCGTTATTGTAGAATGAGTATAAGGATCCAGGAGGGGTGGGAGAGGCTGGAAGTAGAGGGATGTGGATGTGCGGGGGGAAAGGTGAATTAATCATTGAGTTGTACAATTTGATGGGGGGAGGGTGAATGAAATGGAAATAATTTGTTCAAATTTGTATTCAAATTCTGTAAATAAACTAGTAGAGAAAAAGAAAATGTTTCAATAAAATCTCTGGTTAACTTCTTTACTCACTGGAATCTCAAGACCCTAATATTTCTCATCTTCTTCCTCCTAATTAGACCAAGCACCCTCAATCACATAATCCAGATTGTTCAAATTCAGATTGAGTCTGTTAATCTTCTATTCTTGTCTCAGTATTATGAGCACTTAACAACTGAAGACCCTGATGCTAACTCAGTAGCTTGAGTGTGTACAAACAATAGAAGGGAGTCTGGTAGCAGCTTATATATTAAGCATTAAACAGCCCATTTTATATGTTAGCTTTGCATAAGCCATTTTTTTATGACAGACATTTTAAGAAATGTATATCTCAATACTTTTAGCAGTAACATGTTTTACTAAGTTGTATGTTCCGGGACAAACTGACCCAGCTTGATTACTATTCCCTCTTCACCTGGTTCAGGAAATAGACACCCATGAGAAGTCAAGAAACAATAAAGACTTGAATGTGAAGTAATTTCAACTGTCAACCTGCAACAAACTTTGTGTAACCCCCATGCCCAACCTCTATGTATAAACCCTATCTTTGTTTTCCCTTGGAGTTGGAATGTTTTGAGCATTAGCTGACATTTGTGACCAGGCACAATAAAGTTCTGTTGGTCCCTAAACTTTGGCTGAATGTTTAGAATCTTGCATTTTATGCTATAACACCTGTAGCTGTTATTTCTCCATTCTTCCATTTGTTACTTATTTTTTACCCAAACTTTTCCACTATGGGAAGGGATATTAGATTAAGCTACTGTGCCTGTCCAGATTGCAGGTAACAACACCAGTCTAGTAAGTGCTTCCTCTTTAGTTCTTTTCTCTTAATGTTGAGGAAAGTTGAATAGGTACACTACTAATGAAGTAATTCAACCACTAGGCAAAACAATTCTGTATGTAGATTGAAAAGGTATGGAGATAGTACACATCCCTGGCATACACACCTCCCAATTTTGAACTATGCAGTGTTCCCTTGCTCTGTTCTGATGACTGCCTCCTCGTTCCAAGGATAGGTTTTGCATTAGCACCATCAAGTGTTCTGAGATTTCCATTCTTCTCAAAGTTAGCTACAGTTTGTTGTGGTCCACAGAGTCAAATGCCTTTGCACAGTCAATGAAACACAGATAGATATTCATCTGGTAATCCCTGCTTCAGCCAAGATCCACCTAACATTAGCTACAATATCCCCAGTACCACTACCTCTTCCAAATCAGCCTGCACTTCTGGTAGTTCTCTGTTGATGTGCTGTTCCAGTTGTTTTGGATAATCTTTAGCAGAATCTTGCTTGTATGTGATAATAATGATATTGTTCAATAATTTCCACACTCTGTTGGATCACCTTTCTTTGGAATTGGAACAAATACAAATCTCTTCTAATCAGTTGGCTGGGTGGTTGTCCTCCAAATTATCTGGGAGGCTGGGTGTTATGAAGAGAAACATGGCATCAGGATTGGAGGAAGACTCATCAATAATCTGCCTTATGCAGGTGACACAACCCTGCTTGCTGAAACAGAGGAGGACCTGAAGTGCTTTCTGCAGAAGGTCAAGGACTGCAGGTTTTAATATGGATTGAAGCTCACTATCAAGAAAACAAAGATTCTCACCACAGAGCAACATCATGATGGATGGTGAAGAGATTGAGATTGTAAACAGCTTTAGTTTGCTTGGTTCCACAATTAACACTCTTGGTACAAGCAGCAGGAAATTAAAAGACGTATTGCATTGGGAAAGTCTGCTGTCAGAGACCTCTCCAAAGTACTGAAGACCAATGATGTCGTTCTGGAGACTAAAGTGCACCTAATCCAGGCCATGGTCTTTGTAAGCTGGATAATGACTAAGGATGATGAAGGACAATTGATGTCTCTGAGCTGTGATGTTGGAGAAAAGTATTTAATATACCATGGACTGCTAAGAGTAGAAACAGGTTTGTCCTGGAAAGGGTTAAATCACACTGTTCCTTGGAGGCAAGGATTCTAAAGCTTCTTCTGACATACTTTGGACATGTTGCAAGAAGGGACCAGTCCTTGGAGAGGTACATCATGCTTAGGAGGGTGGAGGGACACAGCACAGGAGAGAAAGACCCTCGATGAGATGGATTGATTCAGTGACTGGGGTAATGGGGGTGGTGTGTCAGAGACAATAAGATTGGCACAGGATAGAGCAGGGTTTAGGGCTGCTGTACATAGGATCGCTATGAGTAGCAGGCTACTTGATGGCACATAACAACAACAACAACGACAACAACATGCAAAACAATAGTATTCACCATTAACTCTAGTTCCCAAGATTGGATAAAGGTACAATACATCCTGTTAGATGCTTGGTAATTCTTGGTAATTCTTACACTCAAGGGTACTACTACTGTTCCTTTGCTTAGGAATTGCTCCTGCTACCTTGGCATTCTTAGTTGCATCCTTAGTCTGGACTGTTGTTGTTAGGTGCCATTGAGTCAAGAATGACTCATAATGACCCTATGAATAACAAATTTGAATCTTACCTTATTCTATGCCGTCTTCACACTTCCTGACACACGAGAGCCCATTATCACAGACATCATATCAATCCACCTGCACCAGGGTCTTCCTCTCCTTCAACAACCCTCCATCCTGCCAAAAATCATGTCCCTTTATAAGGAATAGTTCCTTCTAATAACATGCCCAAAGTATTTCAGGTGAAGCTTCATCATTCTTGCCTCCAAAAAACAGTTTGGCTGCATTCTCTCCAAGACATGTATCTTTGTTCTTTTGGCTGTCCATGGGATGATCAGTGCTTTTCTCAAGCACCACAGCTCAAAGGCTCAATTTTTCTTCTATCATCCTTATTCATTGCCCAGCTTTCAGATGCATAGCAAGTGATCAGAAAGACCATGGCCTGAATCAGGTGCACCTTAGTCCTCAAACTGACATCATTATTCCTCAACAATTTGGAGAGATCCCTACCTACAGACTTTCCCAGTGCATGTGTCTCCTTATTTCCTGACTGCTGGTATCACAGGTGTTAATTGTGGATCCAAGCAAGAATAAGTTGTTAAGTATCAATCTCTTCTCCACCCATCATGATGTTGCTGATCGGTCTAGTGGTACAAATCTTTGTTTTCTTGATGTTGAGATTCAATCCATAACAAAAGCTGCATTTCTTGATCTTCTGCAAGAAGTACTTCAAGTCCTCCTCACTTTCAGTAAGCAAGGTTGTGTCTCCCTCAGATCCTGATGCCACATTACTCTTCATAAAGTCCAGCCTCTCAAATAATTTGTTCAGCAAACAGATTAAATTGATATGGACAGAGATTATAACCCTTATGCACTCTCTTCTTAATTTTAAGCCATGTAATATTCCCCTGATCTGTTCACATAACAGCCTTCTGGTCCAGGTAAAGGTTTTCCATGAGCACAACTAAGTGCTCTGGGACTAACATTCTTTTCAATGCCAGACACAAATTGTTATGATCTACACAGTCAAATGTCTTTGCATAGTCAATAAAGGACAAATACACATCATTCTGGTATTCTTTACTTTCTGCCAGGATCCATCTGACATCTGCAATGATATCCCTGGTGCCACAGCCTCTTCTAAATCCTTCTTTAACATCTGGACGGTCTTGATCTATGCAGTTTATTTTCAGCAGTTTTTTTGCTAAATGATAGTAATGATATTGTTTGATAATTTTCCCATTCTGTTGAATCACCTTTCTTAGAAAAGGAAACAAATATGGATCTCTTCTAATCTGTTGGGCAGACAGCTGTTCTCCAAACTTCCTAGCATAGCATAGTGAGTGCATCCAAGGCTACATCTGTTAACAGGACAAGTCAATTGGTATCCCATTGATTCCTGGGACCTTCCTACTTCTGTGAAAGTCTCAGAGATGAAAGGTTGAAGAAAAACACATTTGTGTTTTTTTAAAAGATATTTGTGATGAATAAAGCATTGGTCATATAAAATCCTTATTATTTCTTTTACCAAATGTGCATTTTCCAATTACAAATCTTTCTTCTTTGTGAGAAAGTTTTGCAATCCAATCACCAATTATTACATCCTGATTGCATATGTGACCAACTTCAGGCCACAAAAGTTTGTAGAAATTCTCAATTTCCTCAAATGTGGCTTTAGTTGTCGGTAAGTATATTTGAATAATTTTTGTATTAACAGGTCTTCCTTGTACATGTGTCTTCTCATTCACAGCATTGTACTTCAAGACAGATATTGAAATGTTCTTTTTTACTTGAATGCAACACCATTCTTCATCAATTTATCATTCACAGGAGAAAAAAAAATCAAATGATTGTATGTTTCAAAGTAGCCTATTCCAGTTCATCTCAGTTCACTGATGGTGGGAAGGTAGATCTTCACAAGTTACATTTAATTTTTCGCAACTTCCAATTTTTTCTAGATTCATGCTTCATACATTACATGTTCCAATTATTAATGGATGTTTACAGTTATTTTTCCTTATTTTTTAGTACCTAGCAATCTGAGGGGTTCTACTTCTGGTACATTATCTAACAACATTCCTCTTTTATTCACAGTTTTTGAAGCTCTGTTTTTTCAGAAGTGAATTGCTAATCTTGCTTCTTTGTCTGGAAGCTTAGTTTATCTTATTCTGGAAGCTCTACTGAAACCTATACACCATGGATGACCCTGTTGATACTTAGAATACCATCAATGTATCTTCTAGAATCAATGCGATCAAGTTGAATATCATTCATACTCATAACTATGCTATGAACAACATTATTGCTGTGCCACCCTCATCATTTCTAACATGTTTGAGCCCATTGCTGCATGACTTTGTCAATTCATCCTACTGAATATCTTCCACTATTTCACTGACCCGCGACCTTTTCAAGGAAGATGTTTTTTTCCAAAGAATGATCTCTCCTAACAAAATAACAATGCATATGAGATGAAGTTTAATTATATTTGCCTCTAAAAAGCACTCTGGCTGCACTTTTCCAAGACATATCTGTTTATTCTTTCATCAGTTCATGGGATATTCAGCACTCTTCTCCAACACCACACAACTCAAAGACATAGATTTCTTTTCTGTAATTTTTGTTCATTTTCTGGCTCTCAGATGCATAAGAAGTGATTGAAAAGTCTGTAGTTTAAATCAGACGTATGTTAGTCTTTAAATTGATACAGTTGTTGTTCAGTACTTTGGAGAGGTCCTAGATAGCAGACTTCCCCAATGGAATAAATATTTTTATTTCTAGACTGTTGATATCAAGGATATTGATTCTGGATAAAAGCAAGATGAAATAATTCAGAATTTCCCTCTTCTATTTATTATGATGTTGCTTATAAGCCCAACGGTGAGGATTTTCCCTCCTTGATGTTAATCTCTATTGAAAGATGTATTCTTTGATCTTCTGAAGCAAGCATTTCAAGTTCTCTTCACTTTCGGCAAAGAATGATTCCTGTATAATGCAGGTTGTTGATGATTCATCTTCAAATTATGATGCTACGTTCTTCTTCATAAAGTTCAGTTTCTTGAATAATTTGCTCAACATACTGATTAAATAGATATAGAGAAAGATAGAACCTTGATGCACACCTTTCATGATTTTAAACCATGTGATATTCCCTTGCTCTGTTCAGACAACAGCTTGTTTGTTGGTCTAGCTATAGGTTTCATATGAGAAAAATTAAGTGTCCTGGGATTCCCATTGTTCTCAGTGTTAACCGTAGTTTGTTATGATCTGCACAGTCAAATGGCTTTGCATAGTCAGTAAAACACAAATAAACATTTTGCTAGTAGTCTCTACTTTCTGCTTAGATCCATTGGATATCAGCAATGATATCTCTGGTGCCTCTTTTAAAAGCAGCTTAAAATTCTGGCAGTTTCCTTGTCAATGTACTACTGTGTTAGCCATTTTTAAATGACCTTCAGCAATATTTTGCTTGTTATTATGTGTCATCGAGTTGTTTTTTACTCATAGAGACCCTATGTATAACTTCCTAGGCCAAAAAGTAGGAAAAGTCTAGACATTTCCTTATACTTCTTCAGTTGCACTGCCAACACAAAGGCAATTAGTTTGAATCCATCAGTTGCTCCAGGGGAGAAAAGATTAATAATCTCCTCCTGTGCAATTTATAGCCTTTGAAAACCTGTCAGAGGGTCAGATATGAGTTGGTTCCAACTCAATGATACATAACAACCACAGCTCCTTTTATCTAGGGCATATGAACCTGATATAAGTGTCCCTATATTAAGGAAGGGGATGAGTGGTTAGGGTTACAAATCTGCAGGATTAATATAATCCAATTTTTGCCCTCCATCATCCCCACTATTTTGTTCTTGGTTGTTATTTGTTTTGTTAGTTTTGGGTTTTTGGTTTGTTTTTTTTTTACTTGTTTTGTGTGGTAAAATCTAATCTGAGTGGCGCAGAAGGCAATTGTCCCTCCTTCTCCAGCACAGAATATGCTAGATTTGAACCACAAGCCTTTAGGATTGCAGCACAACTTTTTGCCATTAGACCACCAGAGCTCCCACTAAATTGTCCTTGACACAGAAATTTTGCGGCATTTCACAAGCTGAAAGAAATAAAAAAACAAATTCAAGCCTCAAAGTATACTATTGAGAGATTCTATGAGCAAGATATTGAATGAGCTAAGAAGCATCAAAAGAAGATGGAAGAATTAGAGAATAGATATGAGTAAAATAAAGACAAGTCTCTTTTTGTAAGAGAGCAGAGAAAAATAAGGTTTGACTTGGATGATTTATTGGTAGGTAAGAACACTGATGAAAGGTAAAAGATACATACATTTATTTATTTATCTATCTATCTATCTATCTATTTATTTATTTATTATTGGGTAAGACTGAGGAGAACCTGAAGCACCTGCTGCAGAGGGTCAAGGACTTCAGCCTCCAATATGGATTGAGGCTCAATGTCAAGAAGAAAAAGATTCTAACCACTGAAACAATTGGAAGCATCAGGCTGGATGGTGAAGAGATTGAGATAGTTCACAGTTTTAGTGTGCTTGGCTCCACAGTCAACACTCTTGGCACCAGTAGCCACGAAATGAAAAGGTGCATTGTCATGGGAGAGTCTGCTGTTAGGGACCTCTACAAAGTACTGAAGAACAATGATGTCTCTCTTTAGACTAAGGTGTGTCTGATACAGGCCATGGTTTTCACAACCACTTGTTATGCATCAGAGAGTTTGACAATGACCA
>NW_006400294.1:93085-97489 GCF_000299155.1 Elephantulus edwardii
GTGATTGGCACAGGACAGAGCAGAGTTTAGGGCTGTTGTACATAGGGTCACTAGGAGTTGCAAGCAACTCGACGGCACCTAACAACAACAACAAGACATAGTAAGTCCCAAATTACCATTTATTTCTGCAAGGTTAAAATGCAGGTGAGAGAGAAATAAAATTGCTACTTCTCTTAGAAAATAATAAATGTGAAAGTTTATGCATAACATTGTATTCCATCATGACATCTGAGATATATTTCAGCTATAAGATTTTCTGATAACATTAAAATCTCATCACAGATATCCAGTCCTATTAAAAACCAGGACTAATATTTTGATGATAAATTAATAGCATTGGTGACTTGGAGGTCAAATTGAGAAGTGATTATGTAGTTGTATTTATCCTCTGCATGGATCCCAAATATGGGATTTAATAAATATATTAAAACATTGAAGTGGATTGTTGATTGTTCTTGTTGTTGTTGTTAAGTGTCATTGAGTCGTAGACGACTCGTAGCGACCTTACGAATGAAAGACCTGAACACTTGTATAACTTTCATCATTTCTCCAATGTCATAGTTTCCAGAGGCAAGCTATTTTGGAAGTTCATGCCACTCCTGCTTCCAAGCTTATTTTAATCGGGGAGCTCCACCAAACACTTTCCACCATGGGTAATCATTATCACATTTGACACATCAGTGTCATAATGTTCAGCAACCATGAGTTACCTCTGTGCAGCAATGGACAGACCAGTGCTATACTACTTAGAAAAATATTTGACCAAAACCAATTAAAACCAGGCCTGAGGGCTGCAGATTACAATCATCCACTTCTGACTTGGTAGATAACTTTCTATCCACTAGGCAAACAGAGCTCTCTTGTTGTTATTGGTGCTAAGTGCCGTCAAGACATAGACAACTCATAGCGACTCTATGAACGAAAGACCTGAACATTTGTATAACTTTCATCATTTCTCCAAGTACATAATTTGCAGAAGTAAGCTATTTTGGAAGTAGATGCCCCTCCTACTTCCAAGCTTATTTTAACCATGAGTAACCATTATTACATTTGACACATCAGGATTGTTGATTACTGTAGACAATATTTGTGCTTAGAATTACCATAAAAATCTAAGACATTTTAAAAATGAAATGTTGTCATTATGTGCCATTAAGTCACCTGGAATTCACATTGATCTTATGTACAACAGCTCTGAACCAAGTCTGCTCTTTTTTGAGCCAATTTCATTGTCTCTGACACACCTATCCCCATTACCCCTGTCACTCAGTCAATCCATCTCACCCAGGGTCTTCCACTCTTGCACTGTCACTCCACCCTTCCAAGCATGATGTTTCTCTCCAAAGACTGGTCTCACCTGGGAACATGCCTAAAGTATGAGAGATGTAGATTCAAAATCTTTTCCTCAAGGAACAACCTGATTTCACCCTCTGAAAGACAGATCTATTTGTTCTTCTTGCAGTCTAATATTCTTCTCTAGCATCACAACTCAAAGGCATCAATTCTTTTTCTATCATCTTTAGTCATTGTCTGGCTCTCTCTGGCATAGAAAACAATCGCAAAGACCATGGCCCAGATTAGATGCACCTTTGTCTCTCTCTAGACTGACATTATTGCTCTTCAGTACTCTAGAGAGATCTCTGACTACAGATTTCTCCAATACAATTAATCTTTTGATTTCCTGGCTGCTGGTACCAAGAGTGTTGATTGTGGAATCAAGCAAGCTGAAGATGTTAACAATCTCAATCTCTTCTTTGTCTGTTATGATGCTGCCAATTGGTCCAATGATGAACACTTTTGTTTTCTTGATGATGAGCTTCAATCATATTGAAGATTACAGTCCTTGACCTTCTGCAGCAAATGTCTCAGGTCCTCTTCAGTTTGGGTAAGGAAGGTTGTGTTTTATAAGTAATGTAGATTGCTGATGAATCTTCCTCCAATCCTGATGCTACATTCCTCTTCATAGAGCCTAGTTTCCTGGATGATCTGTTCTGCATATAAATGGAAAAGTGCGGACATAGGATGCATCCCTGACATACACCTTTCCTGATTTTGAACCATGCAGTGTTTCTTGCTCTGTTCTGACAATTGCCTCTTGGTCCAAATATAGATTTAATGTAAGCACAACCACATGTTTTAAGATTCTCATTCTTCTCAAAGTCAACTACGGTTTGTTGTGATACACATGATATTAATTATATTAACTGTACTTTGCATATTGCAAGACAGTACATTTTCTTTAAATTTCTATTTCATGTTTCTATACTGTGAAACCAGGTTGCTCCTTTGAGGAGAAGATTTTTTTTTAAATTTAATTTCTTTATTTTTCATTTCAGTGAACATCTACAGAGATTTTGGAATTCCATTCATTCATTCATTGTTGCACCCCTCTCCCCGCCCCCTCACCCCCCACCCCCTGTTTGCTCCTCTCCTTCAAACGCAAAGGAAAAACTCCCTCATTGGTACGTAATCCCCCCCACACATCCCCCAATCCCCAAATATAATCCACTCTGCAACCCTCATTCCGTACTCTTACGATAAACATAATGTCCTAAAATATAAAATATTCTCTCCCCCAAAGACTTCAATGCCGTAAACATATTTCATCCAGTTTTTCTTAGTCTTACCCCCATCCCGATGTCAGCCTCATTCTACAACAGTGGCACCATATAGCATTTGTCCCTCTGTGACTGAGATACCTCACTCAGCATAATGTCCTCCAGGGTCAACCATTTTGAATAATATTGCATGAGTTCCTTGTTTTTCAATGCAGCATAATATTCCATTGTGCGAATATACCACAGCTTCTCTACCCACTCGTTTGTTGATGGGCATTTGGGTTGTTTCCAACTCCTTGCCATTGTAAACAAAGCCGCAATAAACATGGGTATGCATAGATCTACTTGGGTGCCATTTATGGTCTCTTTAGGGTATATTCCCAGTAGTGGAATTGCTGGGTCAAATGGTATCTCTATTTGCAACTTTTTGAGAAAGCGCCACATCGCTTTCCACAGTGGTTGCATCATTTACACTCCCACCAACAATGAATAAGGGTTCCAGTCTCTCCACAACCTCGCCAGCATTTGTTGCTTGCTGTTCTGTTAAATTTTGCTAGTCTTACTGGGGTGAAATGGTATCTCATAGTTGTCTTGATTTGCATCTCTCTCAGGGCTAGGGATTTTGAACATTTCTTCATGTGCTTTTTGGCCATCTGAATGTCTTCCTTGGTGAAGTGGAGGAGACGATTTTTAAAGTCTGTATCAAATACTTGACCATGTTGTCAGGAGATGACAGTATTTGGAGAAGACATCAAACTTGGAAAGGTAAAGGGTCTGTGCAGGAAAGACCTTGGATGAGATGGACTGGAACAGTGACTGTGGTAATGGGGTCAGATGTGTCAGAGATGGTGAGATTGATTATAATTGAATAAGGATGTCCAAAGGGTAATTAGTCATACTCGTATTGATGGCACACAACAACAAAATTATGAAAAGTTATGCTAAGTAACTAGTTAGTACCTACTTCATATGAAACATAAACAGATAAAAACATAAAATGCCAACCATGTGTTTAATAGTTACATAACTACAATGATCCTTGCTTCTTATCCACATGCAATTTTATAATCTTGCCAGAAATTTTATAAGAAATTATCTTTTCAAAGTCTAAATTAGTAGGAGTCACATATTTTTGCCTTAATGAATTTCAAGAATACAGGCCAATATTAGTAATATGCTTCACGAGGGATTATTTTAATTAATACAAAAAGTACTCCTTCACTATGTGGAGATGATATATGAAAAAAAGTAATTGAAAATAACAAGGAATGAAGTTCCCTTTTATTTTTATATAGAAATTTCTCTCTATATTTTCCCTGCAGATCCTTACTCAAAATTTCCTCTTTTCTAGATGAATCCTCAATTTGGTTTCACCAAAACGAATTTTAAAAAATGCATAGAATTTAGGAAAGCTGAAGTTCAACTCAGGTGGATTATCTTTTTGACAGTTTGGTTAGACTGTGGAAGTCTTTTTAGGCCAACAATTTACAGGATAGAATTTTCAGAAAAGTGCAATGAATGACTCAAAGTCTCTGTAACCTTTCACTAAAATTAATTTTTAAAAGGGGCGGGGGAACCCAAACAAAAAACAAGGACAGATTTTTTTCTAAGCAACATATAAGAGACAACACATTTGTGTTAAAATCCTCCTTACCTAGGATGTCTGTTCACAACATCACTGTTGTTGTTGTTGTTATGTGCCATCGAGTCGTTTGTGACTCATAGCGACCCTACGCACAACAGCCCTAAACCCTGCTCTATGCTGCGCCAACCGCACTGCCTCTGACACACCCATCCCAATTCCCCCTGTCACCATCTCATAGAAGGTCTTCCCCTCCTGCGCTGT
>NW_006400294.1:98609-103219 GCF_000299155.1 Elephantulus edwardii
TTCCACACTCAGTTGGGTCACCTTTCTTTGGAATGGGAACAAATATAGATCTCTTCCAGTCAGTTGGCCAAGTGGTTGTTCTCCAGATTTCTTGGCACAATTGAACATAGAAATAAACAAGGTCATGACCCTTGAGTCTATCATTTGATATTGACCAGGATTTATAATTTTTCATTCTTTTCCCCCAAAAGAACTTGTGCCACTATCTTCAGAGGGTTGTATTATTTTCTGATTTTTAGGTATTTTTTTCTTTTTCTTTTTTTGGTTGTGGTTTTGCTTTTTAATTTTAGGCATTTAAAGCCAAGCTTTTAAAATTTAGTTCTAGAGGCTTTTGTCTTGTCTTTCATTATGCAAACTATAGTTAAGTATTTTGTTACTTTGTTTAATTGAAATGAATTTTTATGAAACCTTCTTTCTCTTTACTAAGACTGTGATCACAGGAATAAAATTACACCAGTGTTAGAGAGACATAGTTGTGTTTGGGGTAGATAATTTATCTGAGTTTTGGGACTTAAAATACATTGCTATGGTTTTAGGGAGTTCTGGTGGTCTGCTTTATAGAGTTATGCTGCCAGCTCAAAGGTGTATCGTTCAAATCCATAAACTGCTCTATAGAAGGAAGATGGGCAATTTTCTTTTGTGTGATTGTCTCCAAAACTCATTGGAAAGTCAGTTAAGAATTGATTCTGACTTGATGGCAATACATTTGAGGGTCTTTTTTTAAGTTATAATTTTAGTTTTAGCGCAGGCCAAAACCATTTGATTAAACCAAGTATTTAATACCCCCCTTGGACTCTACCAAAGAAATCCTGGTGGTACACTGGTTAAAATGCTAACCTAAACATCTATTGTTTTGGACCCAGCAATATATCTCAACAGGAGAAAGATGTGGGGCAGTCGTCTTCCATACAGATTTGTAGCCTTTGCAATCCAATGAAGCAATTCTCCTGCCTCCTGTGGGATCACTGAATCAGAATTAACTTGAAGGTAATAAATTTGGTTGGTTGGTTGTTGCTTGTTTTGTTGTTGTTGTTTTTTTAGGTTGGTTGGTTTTTTAAAAAAATTATTTCTTTTTAATTTTTCTTTTATACTGGTTTACATACAAAATTCATAAATTTTATATACATTGTTTTTCACATTGAACCATTCCCCTTTCCTTTTCCAATGCTCCCTCCACCCATCAAATTGTGGGACCCTATGTTTAGGCCTCTCCCTTCCTCATACATGCTCAACAACAATGGTCTTATACAGTATTTGTCTTTATGAGACTGAGTTAGTTAGCATAATGATCTCCAGTAAAAAAAAAATTATATTGGTTTACATACAAAATACGTATACATTGTATTTTTTGGGAAGCCAACTATCAGATTTAACATTAATATTTAACCAAAAGCTTCATCAGGAAATGAGAGAGGCAGGGATACAAGCTAGAATTCCCCCTGTAGCACCAAGGCAGACCTTGTGCTTCACAAAGCTTAAACACCAAGGCCGACCTTGGGCATATTCATAATTCTGAGTTTGTATTTACTAATCCCTCCCTCCTGAGATAAGTATGAGGTAAACAATAGAGAATATTTGGCCTTATTTACAAAAGATTTTTCTTTGTGATTTACTGTACCATGATCCTTTGTTTTTGTTTGCTCCCACTTGATTTTTGTTTACTTCCTGGTGATTCTAAAAAGAAAAACAAAAACACACACACAGAAAGGCTAGCATAGGGACTTCAGTTCTCACTGCTGACAGTCCCCTGCCTTCATGATTTCTGGCCTGACCTCCATTCCTGAGTGTCCCCATCTCTGTCTTTTCCATTGGTCAACAACAGTATTTCACACTATCCTTCATTCACACTGTGTTTCATATGGTGTGTTTTTTTCCCCATTTTTTAAACGAAACATTTTTTTCTTTTTTTATTTTTTATTTTATATTGGTTTGCTTTCAAAGTTTGTATACATTGTGTTTCACACTATTCATTCACATTGTTTCATGCAATCATTCCCATGTGTAATGTTATATAAAATTAATCACCATTGGAGTATGCCCATCATTACCATGTCTTTTTGGTCCCAGCACATCTCTTCCATTTCCTTTACCTCCTCCCTCTACCCATCAAATTTTGCAACCCTGTGATTTTGCCTCACCCATCCTCACCTCTCTACTCCCACTCCTTCCCTCTTTGGGTCCTCATACATGTTTTGCTAGTTATCTTTCTATTTTTTACAATAATAGTCTTAAGCAGTATTTGTCCTTACAAGACTGAGTTCAATCAGCATAATGCTCTCTAGTCTCTCTCAAATTATGTAGTATTTTTCAAAATCATTGCTCTTGAGTGTTACATAGTAATCCATTGTGTGAATGTACCGCAATTTTTCCATCTGTTCAGTTGTGGTTGGATGTTTGGGCTGTGTCCATGTTCTTGCAATGGTGAAAAATGCTGTTATGAACATTGGAGTATAAAACTCCATTGAGGTATATTCCTAGTAGTGGAATAACCGAGTCATAGAGAGTCTCTATGTTTAGCTTTTTGAAGAAATGCCAAATTACCTTCAAGAATAGTTCTACAATTTTACAATCCCTTCAACAGTGTATGAGTTCCAATTTCTCCAAATCCTCTCCAACATTTATTGTTTGCTGCCCTGCTAAACTTTGCCACGTTTACTGGCATGATATGGTGGTGGTGGTTGTTAAGCACCGTAGAGTTGTATATGACCCATAGGGACTCTATGAATGAGTCTTGAACATAAAACTCTCATCTTTTCTCTAAGTTTGTAGAGTTTCTGGAGGAAAGCTTTTTTTGGAAGTGGATACCATTCCTGCTTCCAAGTCTGTTTTATTTGGGAGATCCACAAAAACCAGGTCGGAGGGCTGCAAGCCCGAGGGGTCAAAAGTCTTTTTAAATATGAGGCCAAATCCAATAAGTTTACACCTTATGGTATCGCATTTTAGTTTTTATTTTTATCTCTTATTGCCAGTGATTTTGAGCTTTATTCTTCATGTGTCTGTTGGTCATCCAAATGTCTTCTGCTGTGAAAAGTCTTTCCAGGTCTTTGTACATTTTGTAATTGGGTTATCAGTCTTTTTCTTCTGGATATCAACCAGTATTCTGTAAACTCATTGTGTTTTAGAAAATAAATCACTACTAAACTATACTGATCAGTGCTCCATCTTTTCAGATCTCCAACAAATCTTTCCCATTTCCTTTACCATAGATTCGGTTTTTAAAAATTTGGATTGTATCCTGGTTTTTTCATTCTTCATCCCCTTTTATCCATTCTTTTTCATCCTCTTTCTATGCATAAGCAGAGTTTGCCAGTGGATAACCTGAAAATCTTCTTCATTTAGTTATCAATAGCCTTATTTACCTAGACCTAACAATGTTCCTGAAGAATATGAGGCAATCCTGTGTCATCCCTGCCTCCAAGGAGCATTCTGTCTGCAATGTTTTGAATATATATCTATCTGTTGGTTCAAATTCATTCGAGACTGTGAGGATGGCACAGTACAGGATAGGGTTTAGATCTTTTGCTCATAGAGTCACTATGAGTTGCACTCAACTTGATGGCACTTAACAAAAACAACAACTTTTAGACTTAAAAAGAAAAAAAGCTTTCTTTATAGAAGGTGAAATCATAATGAGCACAGTTGACAAGAACATGGAATTCTTTTTCAGGATGATGTGAGATTTAGAAATCAAGGAATAACACTGAGTCCCATATATATTTGTTATGCAGTTGTGGAAAGTATAGGTTGATTTGCATAGTAGGTATGGATTATAGAATAAAGATTTTATTGCTATTGAAATGTATTAGTCTTCCCTTTTTCAAGAGCAAGAAGAGTAGCCCGTTAAAGAGTCTCAGGTTGGGAGAGTAAAAACATGACATAATTTTAGGTTTTCTAATTGCTATCTCATCATAAGATATGCATAGCAGCACGATATGATCAGAATCACAGAAATCCTGATGGCTTGAGACTTAGGCCATCACATCAGGGGCTGGTCAATGGGAGATGGGTATTGAATGGTGTAGGCAAAAGGAAAAAGAGATGGTGGTGGAGCAAGAAAGCATCAGTGGGCTAAACATTGAATCTATTGGTCATTGTCATAACTGGGCAATTGTCTTTCATCAGTTCTTTTCTGTGTAATGTTTGTCTTTCAGATACTATTATATATATTTAAAGATTGAGACAGACTAGGAAGAAGGATTGGCCATCCACTTCAGAAAAGACAGGCCTTTGAAAACCCTATGTACAGTAGAGCATGCTTAGACTATTGCTAGGACTAGCAGACATGGAAATTGAGACTGAGATCTTAGGAATACAGAGAAGAAGGAACAGCTGTAAGCAGACACTAGTGATTGGAACATGGAACGTGAGAAGCATGAATGTAGGAAAATTGGACATTGTTAAGAAAGAAATAGAGCGCATAAATATTGACATACTAGGTATAGGCGAAATGAGATGGCTTGGCATGGGACATTTTGACTCAGACGATTATATGCTTTACTATGCTGGGGATGAAAAGGTGAGAAAAAATGGGGTTGGTTTCATAATTTAAAAAGTCATTTCTAGATCCATCCTGAAACACAATGTGGTGAGCGATAAGATAATATCCATAC
>NW_006400294.1:105539-107662 GCF_000299155.1 Elephantulus edwardii
GTTGGCACAGGATAGAACAGCATTTAGAGCTCTTATACATAGGGTCACTATGAGTCGCAAGCGACTCGAAGGCACATAACAACAACAACAACAATTGCTATCTCCATTTTACAATTGTTGGAACATTTCCTTTTTTTCTCTAATAGGTCTGTGAACAATATGACAGAAACGGCTGGGCATTTTCTTGGCCATGTGTCATGTAACAAAGCTCTTTTCATGCATAGATATATGGACTCACAATATTATCACTAGGGAAGCATAGTACAAAACCTTCTTCTGGGTTAGTCTGGTTCTATGTTAAGCTGATAATTTCATTTAATATGGTAGTTTCCTGGTCTCCATGAATTTGGCTTGCTTTTATTTTATTAGAATGATCTTACTTTTAAGGATGGAGAGATTTAAAAGCTAGCTCATGTGGACATGGGTAGTTTCTCTGAGTCTCAATTCTATCTTAAGTTTAATAGAAGGCTTTGAAGGTTTTAAGTAATAACATGAATTGATCATTACTTTTTTGGTAGATAGACAACCATTTCCTGATAACAGGGAAGCATTCGTTCCTTAGAATAACCAACCATGTAAGAATAAAGGAGTGGAGAAAGATTAGAACTGGGATGAAGTGAGTAAAGTTAAGAAACAGAACATCTGTTGACAAACAGATTTATAGTCTGGCATAGAAATAACAAGAGACTGAACTACCAGAGTTAGATGAAATCTATAGAAAAAGCAGATCAGGCAAGAGAAGACTTGAGGAGACTATAGAATTCATGGTGCAGCTCCAGAGAGTTTGTAAACCTCTAAAATTATATGCAAAATCTTACATCCATTAACTTAAGAGGAAAGAGTTTATAGATTTACCTGATTTTCACAGGCATCCATGAGGCAAAAAAAAAAAATACTGGGGAAATGATGTATCACTGAAAATTTTATCTCTCAGTAATAAGTAAATGTGGTAAACAAACAAACAAACAAAAAAAGAGCAGCAAATAGCCAATCATAAAAGCTTGAAGACAAGAATATTCAAGAGAGAAGGACTGATGAAAATTGGATCTTCAGGAGGAAGTGAGAAAATTTCTATTGTAGATATTTTAATTAAGTTTATAAAACAAAATGTGTATGAATGATGCAGTGGAAAAATCAATATTCTTCACAAATGGTCACTTAAGTCACAATGTTATTAATAATCCTACGTACAATAACTCTGAACTCTGCCCTATATTGACCTAACCTTATTGTCTCTGACACACCTACCACCATTACTCCAGTTACTGAGTCAATTTATTTCATCCAGGGTCTTCCTCTTTTATACTGTAACTCCACCCTTCCAAGAATGATGCCCCTCTCCAAGGATGTTCCTCCTTGCAACATGCCCAAAGTATGCCAGACAAAACTTCAAAATACTTGCCTCCAAGGAGCAACCTGGTTTCACCCTCTCTAGGATGAACTTGTTTGTTCTTCAAACAGTCTCTGGTATAATAAATACTCTTCTCCAAACTCAAAGGCATTAATTCTTCTCTCATCTTTATTTATTGTCCAGCTCTCTTATGCACAGAAAATAATTGTGAAGATTGTGCCCTGGATCAGATGCACCTTTGTCTCTAGACTGACATCATTGCTCTTCAATACTCTATAGAGGTCCCTAACAGCAGATTTCCCCAAAGCAATTAATCTTTTTATTTCCTAGCTGCTGGTACCAAGAGTGTTGATTGTGGAGTCAAGCAAGCTGAAGATGTTAATGATCTCAGTCAGTCTCTTCACCGTCTATCATGATGCTGACAAGTGACCAAGTGGTGAGAACATTTGTTTTCCTGATGTTCAGTTTCAATTCATACTGAAGGTTGCAAGCCTTGACCTTCTGAAGCAAATGCCTTAGGTCCTTTTCAGTTTCAGAAAGGAACATCTATATAATACAGATTGTTGATGAGTCTTTGTCCAATATTTTTAAATAACAAACTGTATGGGAGCAAGAATGAAAGCAGAAAGACCAGTTAGGAGTTTGTTGAAAAAGCCTTTGTGAGAGATTGTAGTAATGCAAGTGGAGGAAGTACTTTTACTAGATGTTGTTGTTATTATGTGCCATCGAGTCACTTGCGACTCATAGCGACCCTATGTACAACAGCCCTAAA
>NW_006400294.1:109132-111133 GCF_000299155.1 Elephantulus edwardii
TAGGCTCTTGCTCAAATGTTATTTCATTAAATTCTTCTGTATCTGCTAATTCCTTTCTATACAATGACTCAGTATATTCCTTCCATCTTCTTTTGATACATCCTGATCATTTAACATTCTGCCCAAAACATCCTCGATTGTAGCAACTCGAGGTTTGAATATGTTCTTCAGTTCCTTAGATACATAGTTAAAAAAAAACAAAAACCAAAAAAAACCCCGAAACAAAAAACGGTAATGGTGGTGAAAGTGAAGAGTAGTTGGAGTCAAGATATATTTTTTGGGGAAAAGAGATATTTTGAGTACAGAATCAGTTGAATTTGTTTATAGGTTAAATATAAGGTGTGGAAGAAAATGAAGGATAAAGGGCAGGAATGAAGATGAAGTGTACTCAAAATCTATAAAGTAGACATTAAAATCACTGCAGAAAGTGAGAAAACCTCTTATAGCTTTATTAGAAATAATTAGAAGAAATGAATGTCTATAGGAAAAGAGGAAGCAAATTGAAAAGTGAGTATACATTAGAATATAAATTGAAAAGGTATGTTCAGCATATATGCTGAAAAAATTACCCAAGAAGTCAAACTATATGAAGAATGTGGCATCAGGAGGGAAACTAATCAACAATCTGCTATGTTATACATATAAATATTATGTTAACAGTGTATAGAAATTATTGAACAAGATCTCTAATGTCACTCACAAGCAAAATCTTGATAAAGATTATAAAAAAAAAAACGACTGAAACAGTACATTAACAGAGAACTATCAGAAACACAAGCTGGGTTTAGAAGAGGCCATAGCACTAGAGGAATTGTCGCCAATGTTAAATGTATCTTGCCTGAAAGTAAAGAGTACGAGAGATACATCTATCTGAACTTCATTGACTATGCAAAGATATTTGACTGTGTAGGTCACAACAAATTGTGGATAACCTTGAGAAGAATGGAAACCCCAAACACTTGGGTGTGCTCATGTTAAACCTATACTTGGACCATTGTCAGAACAAAGCAAAGAAATACTGCTTGGTTCAAAATTAGGAAGAGAGTGTGTTAGGGATGCTTCCTGTCTCCATACTTTTTCAATCTGTGTGGGGAAAACAGATCATTCTGGAGTCTGTATGTTGTGAGAAAGAATGTTGCATCAGGATTGGAGGAAGATTAATCAACAGTCTGTGTTACAAACATGATACAACCTTGCTTACCAAAACGCAAGAAATCCTGAAACGTTTGCTGCAGAAGGCCAAAGACTGTAATTTTCAATATGGATTGAGGCTTAACCTAAAAAAACTCAAATAATTCTCATTACTGGGCCGATCGGCTATGATAGATAGAGAAGAGATTGAAATTGTTAACAATTTCAGCTTTGTCTGCTCCACAATCAACACTCTTGGGCACCAGTAGTCAGGAAATTAAAAGATGAATTTCATGGGCAAAGTCTGCTGTCAGAGACCTTCCCAAGATGCTAAAGAGAACTGATGTCAACCTAGAGGCTATGGTGTGTCTGGTCCAGGCTATGGTCTTCAAAATTACTTGCTATGCATCAGAGAGCTGGATACTAAGGATGACCAAAGAAGAATTGATACCTTTGAATAGCGGTGCTAGAAAAGAGTGTCGAACATACCACAGACCTCCAAAAAAATAAATTATTCTCTCTTGGAGAGGGTGAAACCAAGTTTCCCCTCTGAGGCAAGAATTTTGAGGCTCTGTCTCACATACTTTGGTCATGTGGTGAGAAGGGGCCAGTCCTTGGAGAAGGACATCATGCATGGAAGGGAGGAGGGACATCACAGGGGAGGAAGACTCCAGATAAGATGGACTGGCATAGTGACTGGGGCTATAGTATTAGGTTTATCGGAGTCAATGAGAGGGATAAGGATAGGACAGGGTTCAGCGCTATTGTACATGGAGTCACTATGAGTTGCAGGCAACTTGATGGTTGTTGTTGTTGTTATGAGCCGTCGAGTCGTTTCCGACTCAGCGACCCTATGCACAACAGCCCTAA
>NW_006400294.1:123343-128170 GCF_000299155.1 Elephantulus edwardii
TGGTCATCCGACTCAAAATGTCCCATGCTAGTCCATCTCATCTCACCAATGCCTAGTATGTCAATATTTATGCATTCCATTTCTTCCTTAACAATATCTAATTTTCCTACATTCGTGGTTCTAACATTAAGACAGACTAGGAAGAAGGATTGGCCATCCACTTCTGAAGTAGAAGGCTTGTGAAAACTGTATGTACAACAGAACACATTTAGATAACGGAAAAGGCAAAGGAGGTTGAGTTTTCAAGTATGGAAATACAAAGGAAGAGGAACCATTGTAAGCAGACACTGGTGATTGGGACATGGAATGTGAGAACCTGAGGGTACATAGTAACAATAAAAGGCACTTACGGAGCCTCAGTGATACAGTGCATGATGTCTTGGGCTGTTGACCAAAAAGTTGACAGTGTGAATCCACTAGCGTTCTGTGGGAGGAAGATGGGTGGTTTCCTCCCATTAAGATTTATAGTCCTGGGCTCCAGTGGAGCTCATTAGCAGTGGGTTTTGTTTTGGGTGATATGTTTGTAATGGTTGTTGTGCACCATTGAGTTGGGAGCAACCCGTACACCTGATCCTCCGGCAGTTAATTGCATGAGAGGAGAGTGCCCATCTTTTTCCCCGACATGGATTTGAACCACATGCCTTTGAGATTGCAGCATAGCTAATTTTTTTTAATTGGATTAATTTATTTCTTTTTCATTTCAATGAACATCTACAGAGATTTTGGAATTCCATTCATTCATTGTTGCACCCTTCTCCCTGCCCACCCCACCTCCACTCCTCCCCCCCCTTAAGTCCTCTCCTTGAAAAGCAAAAGAAAAACTCCCTCGTTGGTACACAGTCCACCCCCCCACCTCCCCCAACCCCACCCCCAACCTCAAATAGCTTCTTACTACTAGACTGCCAGTAGCTTCTTATGTTGTGGTAAATTCTGATTTTAATTTGTATATTCCTTGTGACAATTAAAGGTAAGTATCTTCTCATATGCTTGTTGGAAACTGAGATATCTTCTTTGAAAGTCTTTATTCCAATATTTGTTTTATTTGTAAACACGGAGAATTATTTTCTGGTTTGTTGTTGTTGTTATGTACTGTTAATTTGGAATTGACTCATAACTTACCCTCCAGTGTTTTTCAGAGCCCATAAATAGCACAGGAGGAGATTTCCTATCATTATCCCAGTGAGCAGCTGGTGAATTCAACTCTCAGAATTTTTGTTTGACTGTGCAATTTCTTATCATGAAGCCACCAGAACTATTGTGTTTTAGGAGTTCTTTATACTCTACATGTAAGTCCTTTGTTGTTGTTGTGTGTCTTGTTAGGTTAAATGAATTTCCAATGTTTTCTCTCATTCTGTGGCTAGTCTTTTTTTTTTTTCTTTGCCCGTTTTGTAATTGGATTATCAGTCTTTTTCTTCTGGAAGCCCAAGAGTATTCTGTAAACTTTCATTATGAGACCCTTGTCTGAGACAGTATTGTCAAATGTTTGTTCCCAGTCAGTAGATTTTCTTTTCACCTTGCTGGAAAAAGTTTTTTATGAGCACAGAGATTTAATCTTTAGAAGGTCTCATTCATCAATTTTATCCTCTCCAGATTGTGCATTTTTAGCTGTATTAATCAATCTCTTTCTTCCATAGACTAGGCCTTCTGAGTTTGATTCTAGCTTGTCTCTTATGAACTTGATGGTTTGGGGATGAAAGCTGAAATAGGATTCACATTTCATGCCATATACAAAAAATTCAAGGTGGATCAGAGACCTGGGTTAATGTATTTTAACTCAGTTATTTCTACATTTCTTGGGGGGAAAAGCCCTACAAATCTTTTGTTTGCTTACTTAATTGTCATTTGCTATGACTCATAGTGACCCTATGGACAACACTTCTGAACTTTGCCTTATTCAGTGCCATCCTCATGATCCCTGTCCTCAATCCATTGTAGCAGTCACTGAGTCACTCCATCTCTTTGAGGCTCTTCCTCTGTTTCACTGACCCCCCCAATCCTTCCCAGCATGATGCCTCTTTCCAAGGATCAGTTCCTCCAGAAAATATGCCTAAAGTAAATGTGAAAAAGTTTCTCCATTCTTACGTCTAAGTCGCACACTGGCTGCACTTCCTTCAAGGCAGACTTATTCTTTTGGCAACCCATGGGATATTTGATACTCTTTGTCAACACCAGTCATCAAAGGCATTAATTATCCTCCTGTCATCCTTATTCATTGACCATTAAAAGCAATAATTAAGATACATCAAAGAAGTATTGATGCCTTTGATGGATGATATTGGTGAAAAGTATTAAGTATATCATGGAATATCAAAAAAAGCAAAAAAAAAATCTGTGTTTGAAGAAGTATGGAGTTCACTTTAAAGGTAAGGGTGGTGAGAGGCCTATCTCACATATTTTGGACATATCATCAGGAGGGCCCAGCTGTTAGAAAAGGACATCTTGATTGTAAAGATGGAGAAAAACCTCAATGACAGTAGCAGTGAGTTTTTTAGCACAGCTGAGATTGTGAAGATGGTGAAGAATCATGCAAAATTTCCAATCTGTTACACATCAGATTGCTATGAGTTGGAGCTGATTTAACAGTACATAATAACACCAGTAGGCAGGAAATAAGCACTAGAGGATGTTAAAAAACAAAACAAAACACCAAACCCAAAAAAGCCCACCACATTAACAAAGCAAAGAACAAGAACCAAAGGATCCTATTAATTGATGCAGAAAAGGCCTTTTGACAAAATGCAACAGCCTTTCCTGATTAAAACACTCAACAAAATAGAATTAGAGGGAAATTTCTTCAACATAGTAAAAAGCATATACACAAACCTGAGAGCCAACTTTGTTCTCAATGGAGAGAGATTAAAAGCATTCCCCTTGAGAACAGGAACTAGGCAAGAAGGCCCACTATCACCTCTCCTATTCAATAGTGTACTGGAAGTCTTAGCAATAGCAGTAAGGCAAGAGAAGGAAATAAGAGGTATCCAAATGGGCAAAGAGGAGGTAAAATTATCTCTCTGTGCAGATGATATGAGAGTTTATTTAGAAAACCCTAAACACTCAGCAAGAAAACAACTGGACATAGTTGACCAATTCAGCAAAGTGGCAGGATACAAGATCAACATACAAAAATCAACTGGATTTTTCTACAGTGACAAAGAGAAGACAGAACTGGAACTGAGAAAAACAATACCCTTCACAATAGCTAAAGATTAAATGATTAGGAGTAAACCTTACTAGAAGCACAAAGGATCTGTTCAAAGAAAATTACAAAACATTATTGCAAGAAACAAAAAGAGAACTGGAGATTTGGAAGAATGTCCCCTGCTCATGGATAGAATCAATATTGAAAATGACAATACTACCAAAGGCAATTTGCACATTCAATGAAATCCCAATTCAAACACCAATTCCATTCTTCAACGAGATGGAAAAGGCAATCTCCAATTTCATTTGGAATGAAAGAGGCCCCAAATAATCAAGGCACTCCTTAAAAAGAGAAACAAGGTAGGCCACACCTCACTCCCTGATTTCAAATCCTACTACACTGCGGTGATGGTCAAGACAGCATGGTACTGGTACAATGACAGACACATAGATCAAAGGAATAGAATTGAGAATCTAGAAACCAACCCATCTACCTATGGTCGACAGATTTTTAACAAGGAGATGAAATCAGTTAAGTGGGAAACAATAGCCTTTTTAACTTATGGTGCTGGCAAAATTGGAAAACTATTTGCAGAAAACTCAAGCAAGATCCACACCTCACTTCATACACAAAAACCAATTCAAAGTGGATTATGGACCTAGGACTAAAACCAAAGACTATAAACTTCATTACAGAAAAGCTTGAAAGAACTCTAGTAGTCCTAATTCACAACATAAACAGTCTTCCAAGCATCCTTGAAAATCTACAACCAGAAGAGGATAGAATATATGAAAGGCATCTTCTAAGAATTAAATCCCTATGCACATCCAAAAACTTCTCCATAAGGGTAAAAAATGAAGCCACAGATTGGGGAAAAAATTTGGTAATGACTTGTAAGACAAGGGACTTATAGCTAGAATTTATAAAATACTCGAGCACCACAACGAGATAAAAGTATAAAACCCAATTGCAAAATGGGCATAGGATATGAACAGACACTTCACCAAAGAAGACATTTAGATGGCAAACAAACACATGAAGAAATGTTCAAAATCCCTAGCTCTAAAAGAGATGCAAATCAAAACAACTATGCGATATCATCTCACCCCAGTAACAACAGCAAAATTTAACAGAACAGCAAACATCAAATGCTGGTGAGGTTGTGGAGAAACTGGAACCCTTATTCACTGTTGGTGCGAGTGTAAAATGGTGCAACCACTATGGATGGCTGTATGGCGCTTTCTCAAAAAGTTGCAAATAGAAATACCATTTTACGCAGCAGTTCCACTACTGGGAATTTACCCTAAAGAAACCATCACCATTACCCAAGCTGATATATGCACACCCATGTTTATTGCTGCTTTGTTTGCAATAGCAAAGAGCTGGAAACAAGCCAAGTGCCCTTCAACAAATGAATGGATAGAGAAGCTCTGGTATATTCACACTATGGAATTCTATGCAGGATTGAAATACAAGGAACTTATGAAATATTATTCAAAATGGATGACTCTGGAGGACATTTTGCTGAATGAAATATCTCAGTCACAAAAGGACAAATATTGCATGGAGCCACTGTTGTAAAATGGGACTGACATCAGGGTTGAGGGAAGACAGAAAAGGAGGGGAGGAATGATGTATATTGCATTGAAATAGAAGATGGAGAGAACTGTTTAAAAGGGATATAT
>NW_006400294.1:128270-135415 GCF_000299155.1 Elephantulus edwardii
TCAGATCTGATTTGATGGTACACACACACACACACACACACACACACACAATAATAAAATAAAATTTTTAAAAAAAGAAATAAAGATAGAGTGATCCTTAGATGCAAAGATGGTGAAATTTTATCTCAAATACTTTGGTCACATTGAAAAGAGGGGTTAGTCCTTGGAAAAGGGCATTATACTTGGAATAGTGAAGAGTCAGTTAAAGAAAGAAAGACCCTCAACGAGATGGATTGGCAGTAGCTACAATAATTGACTTAAGCATAGCACAGCTTGTAAGGTTGGTGCAGAATCAGATAAGATCTATTGGACAAAGGGTTATTATGAGTCAGAGTCAACAGCATTTGACAACAAGACAGTGGAATAATGGTGAAGAAGCAAATTCTGTCCTTCTTGCCTGGTCCCATAAATCAAGGGAAAGGGGAAAACGAAGAAAGAAAAAAAAAAAGGTGCATGTGACTGCTTTTCAAAGAAAGCAGCATTTTAAGGGAAAATAAGTGCCAGGTAAGATGGAGTGGAAACAGAACATTTGAGAAAAGGAAGTACCAAGAATATAAGAGGTTGGCTCACAAATAAAAGATACACCGAAGAAACACAGGGCCTAAGGATCAAAGAGTGAGAAGCTAACACGTAATATGGGCAGAACATGCATGAGGGACCCATGAGTTCTGGTACTGTTAGATGAAAGCTACCATGATCAATTTTTGTTTTTGTTGTGTACCATTAAGTCAGAACCAACCATAGCTGACTGATCCTCCAGTGGGTTTTAAGAGGCAATTTATTTGCACAGGAGGAGATTGTCCAACTTTTTCTCGCAGATAGCTAGTGGATTTGAACCGTGTGTCTTCAAGATTAAGCAGTTTCTTACCACTAGGCCACCAGAGCTCCCTACCATGGAAAACTGGTACATGTTAAGGATGAAAGATGTTGAGTTGAAAAATTCTAGGCTAAAAATCAAGTATATAATTTACCAGTACTAAGATTCCAACAAGAATTCTAGTGGGCACATTGTATGTTGATGGCAGTCTACGAGTCCTTTTTCTGCTGTACACTTGAACTTGGTGAGTCTTTTCTAATTGCATTTACTGTTAAGTAGAGTAATATGACATCAGAAGGAAATTATCCAATCATGATTATTTGCTCTACTTTTAAAGTATCTTCCCACTTTTTTTTAGCCTTTTATCAAGAAGTCCCAATATTGCAATGGTTAAGGTGCTAACCAAATGGTGGTTAGATTAAAGCCAACCAGAAGCTTTGTGGGGAAAAGACTGCTTTCACAATGAGTACAGAAAACTCTTTGTTGTAATTCTATTCTGTCACATGAGGTCACTATGTTATTGTTGTTGTTGTATTCCTTTGAGTCAGAATTGACTCACAACTGATCTTCCAATGGGCTTTCAGAGACAGTTAATTTCAGGGGAAATTACCCATCCATTTCCAGTGGAGCAGCTGATGGATTTGAACCACATGACTTCAAGATTGCTCAACTTTCTCCTGTGGAGCAGCTGGTGGATTCAAATCACACGCCTTTGGGATTGCAGTGCAGCTTCTTATCAATAGGTTACTAGAGCTGCCTATGAGTGGAGCTCTTAATAACCTATGATGTCACCGTCAGTAGGAATAATTACAACCACACTTTAACGAGAACAATCATCTTTTTATCATTATATTCACTTACTTTTTTTCTCCTCTACTTGATAAATTTTGGCATATTTTTTAACTTACAAACATTCTCTTCTCTTTTTTTAAGTTTGAAATAATTTTTTGACAGATATTTTGAAACAGAATTTGGAAATACTCAACTGGAATGTTTCCTGTCATAAAACACAATCAATGTGATATTAATCATTTACTTTTTAACATATGAACACTATTGTCTGGATGACCATATAATAATATGATCTGATGATAATTTCTTTAGCAATGAATGCCCTCTTACAACATCATTAATAGTATAATGTCTTTATCTGTTTAATGATATCTTTCAAGAGAAGAATAAGGAAACATTTTCAAACAAAATACTAAATTTGAGACACAATACCTGGTGAGGTTGCACCAAATAGCTGACCATTGTATCATCAGGCTAAATATCACTCCTTCTTTCTGAAATCATAATGATTAGAAAGTTAATCAGAGAAGAACTCACACATAATTATTTTATGACTACATATGTCACACTTGGTTTTCTAACTTCAGCTTGATCCTTTTAATAATGAGTCTAGGAATGTAGGAACTCCAAAGTTGCCTATTCTAGCATCTGAGAATAAGTTAGTTATGTTGTGGTTGTGTTGTTATGTACTGCTGAGTCACCTGTGACTCATAGTGACCCTGTGTACAATAGTTCTGAAGCCTGCTCTATCTTGAGTCAAGTGATTATGTAAGATCAATTAAAAGTAATGAATGGAGATGATGGTCTTTGCATTTAAGAAGCTCACTGAATAATCAGATAATCAAATGAGTTAAATAGTTTTACTGAGAGATTGACTGTTTAATAATAAAATTTCTTATATACATTTGATTATGAAGAAACATTGAAAGGGGTTGTGCCTTACGTCAACAAGGCTTCATAATGTGTGTTTTCTTGTTGTTGTTGATTGTCTTCCAGTCAAGCATGACTCATAGCAAAAGGCCTGAATCCCCCCTACAACTATTGACATTTATCAAAGTTCATAGAGTTTCCCAAGGAAAGTTGCTTAGGAAGTGGATGCCACTCCTGCAAAATGCAAATATCCAGGTGATAACTTTTAATAGAACAAATTGCTGCTAAATGCAAATATCCAGGTGATAACTTTTAATAGAACAAATTGCTGCTAATTAGTAACTTTTTTTAGAAAAGCTCCTAATACAAGCTCAATTAAGATGGAATTTTGTTTGCTATATCAATATAACAAAAGGGAAGGAAATTGCTGAACCAGCCAATCAGATTTTTTTTAATAAGGTAATTTTTTATTTTAATTTTTTATTAATTTTTGTGTGTGTACCGTCAAATCAGATCTGACAGGTACAGGAGGAGATTGCCCCTCTTTCTCCAGCAGAGCATCTGGTGGATTCGAACCGTGCACCTCTGGGATTGCAGTGTAGGTTCTTGCCACTAGGCCACCAGAGCTCCCCCCAATCAGATATTTTTTTCCCCAATCAGATTTTTTTAATGACGGATTGTTAAAATACAGATTGCAGATGTCATCTATTGAGGTAGTGACAATGTCCACACATGAGGTAATTCTCCTCCTTCTTAGTACTCTTTATATTTACTTATTCAATATTCATCTTCCCCTTGTATTCCTAGCTTTATAAAGATAAAGGCTATGCTATCAGACTTTTATTCAATGTCTGTGGACTTTTAATAAATGTTGCTAAAATGAATAATCTCATTTTAAATTTAAAACTGGAAAGTTTTCTAAAGAATACTACAATAACTTCCTACTTCAGTCAAAGTTAAATTAGTGTAAAAGTGAAATTAAGGGTGAGATAACAAATGTTGCAGTCACTTTAATTATTTGTTTCTATTTTATCTATACATTATTCTAGAGATAACTTTGATGTACCTTCTGAGAGATGTGTAAACAATATGAAATGGTTCCGTGAGGTGATAGGAGAAATCAAGACATATGGATATAAACACATCTGTTTGTATTTAGACATAAATAACATTTAGATATTGTGTGTAATGTAGAAACTCATCATTCAACTGTCAAAGTTGAAACAGGTTATTAAAATGCCAATATCTTGCTCGGGCTTAAATAATATTTAGCACACAAAAATATCTTTGGATGTCTACCCACCGGTCTGGAGTAGATGCAGACTCACATACAGATCTTACCAGACAGAATATTCTTATTAAAAAGTGCTGAGTTTCGGGAAATAAAAATTTATATTTGGATTTTTAGCTGCACAGGGATTAGTTTCTCTATTCATGTTTTTGTTACATGGTTAAATGCATTTACGTTAATGTCAGGAGAGGGAGAAAGAGATGAGGCTGGGGTAGGAAGAAATGGTTCACACAACTGTAGAGACTGACAAGCCACAAGTGGGTCAGATGTTAGGCTGGACGGTGGCATCCATGCATTTGTTCCCTGCTTGGAGGTTTAAAATCATGGTTTTACTGAATATATCTAATAGTTCCTTTAATGGTCTGCCTCCTAGTTTCTTGCATAATGGCTGGAATATTATAAAAATATTTTAAAGAAAAATACTGTGTTACAGGGTGGGGGTAAAGTCAGAGAAAATGGCATTTGTTGAAACTCAGGACACTTTCAAGGTTCACTTACCACTACCTTGGTCTTGGAAATGACTCATAATTGACCTTTCACGGGTTTCCAAGCCTGTGAATCTCACAGGAAACTGCCCATCTTTCTCGAACAGAAGAACGGGTGGATTCGAAGAGCATGAGAGACCGGATGTGGGTTGGGCTTTAGTAGCACAGTAGAGCTCCCTCTAGAATAGCTAAAGCCGAATCGCCTTACCGAATTTGAAACAAGAAACGAGAATTTTGGCAGCAATTAAAGAGAAGAAAGCATTAACCCGCACTTGTGTCTAAAACGTGGCAGTTCCTGGAGTAGGAGGGGGTGAAAGCAGGAGAAGGAAGCTGTTCAGGAAACAATTAGGGACATTCTCTGCAGCTCTAGCAGCAAAAACCTGTGCCTTGGCGAGGGTTAAGGAAGGATCAGTAGGATGGAAGTTACCTACAAGCAAGCAGATGATGCACCCCCCTTTGCTGGGCTTCTCTTCCCTCAAGGGGCCTGAAGGAGGAGGGAGTTTTTCTTGGCTCCCTGGGCAGATAATGACGGCGGAGGCGGGGCTGTGTAAGCAGGCCTAGAAGGGTGGCTCGCGTTGCTGCAGAGAGGAATCCTTGAGTCCTCTGCGTTGTTTGTTCCCTTGCAGTCTCTAGGCTTGCTACGCCAGCTTGTGCCCCAAACACAATCCCCAAGAGACCATGGCCAAGTCTAGGGGTCCTCTGTACCTCTGGGTATGCTTGGCCGCAGCGCTGGCCTCTTTCTTGGTGGGATTTATGGCAGGTAAGTGTTCAAAACTCTCTCCTCCCCTCCTCCTCTCCCAGTCAGTTTCTGCCCTGGGGCTTACTTAGGCTTTTCTCTGCAGAAAAGTTTCTCCTACAAGCCAGTCTAGGAGCTAGAAGGAGTTGAGCTGAGCGCTGGGCTTGCCCCAGGCCAGCTGAGCGCCTTATGTGGAACTCTGGGAACTTCAGTAAATTGAGAAACCAAATAGAACAATAATCAGAGTGTGACTGAAATTCAAATGTACTCATTCCTCATTGAATGCAGACTATTACTATTTGGGGCTTTTGGAAATAGTTTATGATTCTCATCTGCTGGACTGAAAAAGCTAGTTTCCTTTCTAAGCAATAATGAGTCAAAACTTTCAGCCAATATGAATAGCATTCCAAAGACTGTTCTTTCCTTGTCGTTTATGAAAATTAATGCTGTCTGTGTGTTGGGCACAATGTTACTCAGGAGAAAACAAGAATGGAGGAAGGAGATTATGCCTTGATGCCCAATTTGTAAAAATAATTAGACAGTGTAACTTAAGTATACTTGTGTCATCCAACCCCAAAATGCCTTGCCATCAGAATTTACATTTTTCCACCTTGGACTTAACATAAGTATTTTTGTTTTTAAAATTTGCCATGGTCAGTTTCTTAGGTTTAGGGCATTACTTTAGTTTCTGATTTTTACAAAAGTCAAAAGCTCTTTATTTAATTTGTGTTATTTCTCTCCCCCACCGGAGGCTGGTTTATTAATAAGCCTCTCCAAGAAACTGTCACTTTACTGCGTTATCATCAAAGTATAAGGTGGGAATTGATATCTGAAATGCAAGCAGAAAACATTAAAGCATTCCTTCGGTAAGTTGACTTTACATATTCTACCTTAAAAGTAATTAAAAAAATAAATTGTTAGAATATGATAGAATGAAATATGTTGTTTATATTAAATTTAATTTTGGGGAGCAATCAACAGTGTGTGAAACTGTATATTAACTGATTTATGACAACTTAAAATATCTCATTTAAAAAACCTGTTTAATCCATTTGGATGCTATAAGAGTAGTATCCGTAACCTCATCAATGGGGAAAGAGTAACTGGTTAGTTTATAAGAGATGTTTCAACTTTTTATAACTTTTCACTTGAACTGAATGCTCTTTGTTCCTCAAGCTTTGGTTTAATTAGCAGGTTGGTTCCTCAGGAACAGTTTGATGTTTATTAACCAGGGGTTTAGAGAAAAGGGGAGTACAGTGTAAATTCTGTCTGCCACAGTTAAAATTTTACTATTCCAACTTGAAAAGCAATAGGAGACAATAGTTCACAAATAGAACAAAATGCTCACCAATAGGGCAAAATGAAGGCAGATGAGATCTGTGTGAATCCATCAGACCTTAACTGTGAAAGAAGTATGACAGTGAGGTGGAAGGTGATTATGAACTTCTTGAAAGCAATGAATGACATTTGTTTCTATATTCACATGTAAAACATTTAAAATCAGCTTTATTGAACTATCATTTACATATGAAAGTTCAATGGTTGAGGCTTTTAAAAGATGTACAAACTCAACAAATAACCTCTTCAATCTAGATACAGAAAATTTCCAATAATTTCCCCCCCCTTCACCTCTAGCCTAGGCAATCACTGATTTACCAGCTACTCCACCAGGAGGAAGAGAAGAAGTCTCCTCCAGTGTAACTTAAATTCTTTTACTGGAGGAGAGCCATCTGTGAATTGGTTCAGACTTGATGGTACATGTTGTCATTGTTGTGTACCATCAAGTTGGAACCAATCCATAGCCGACTCTCTGATGAGTTTTCAGAGACAGTTACTTTGCGCAGGAGGAGATTGCCCAACCTTTCTGTCACAGAGCAGCTAGAGACTGTAACTGCTTACCTTCGGGATTGCACCGCAACTTCTTGCCACTAGGCCAGCAGGGCTCCTGAGGGTACATGTTGTTGTTATGTGCCATCGACTTGCTTGCGACTCATAGCGACCCTATGTACAACAACCCTAAACTCTGCTCTGTCCTGTGCCAATCACACTGTCTCTGACACTCCCATCCCGATTATCCCAGTCACTGATTCAATCCACCTCATAGAGGGCCTTCCCCTCCTGCGCTGTCCCTCCACCCTCCCAAGCATGATGTCC
>NW_006400294.1:142846-143417 GCF_000299155.1 Elephantulus edwardii
AAAAAAACACATGGACTTTAACTTCACTGATATAAGCTAAAATGCATAGTAGTAGAAATAAATGTAAGAGTTGGGCAAAGGTCTCTTAACCATATCTTTTTACAAAGTGTTCTCCATTTATTGATGATCAGTAAGAAGATAAACCATTGGTACAGACATAAAATTTTTGCATGCTTCTTTGGTTCAAAGTCTCTCATAGCTATGATGTACATTATGCAATGTTCTTTTCTGGGAGAACAAAATGTGGAAATAGCTATTGCCCATAAATACCATGAATATTGGCATATCTATCTGCATGGTTCAAAATTGGGAAGGGCATACGCTAGGGATGTGTCCTGTCTCCATACCTTTTCAACGTGTATGCAGAACAGATTATCTGGGAGGCTGGGCTTTATGAGGAGAAATGTGGGGTCAAGTTTGGCAGAAGATCTATCAACAATCTGCGTTACGCAGATGATACAACCCTGCTTGCTGAAACTGAGGAGGACCTGAAATGCTTGCTGCAGAGGGTCAAGGACTGCAGCCTCCAATATGGATTGAGGCTCAATGTAAAAAAGACAAAGATTCTCAC
>NW_006400294.1:143525-146811 GCF_000299155.1 Elephantulus edwardii
GGCACCAGCAGCCAGGAAATTAAAAGACATATTGCAATGGGAAAGTCTGCTGTTAGGGACCTCTCCAAAGTACTGAAGAGCAATGGTGTCTCTTTGGAGACTAAGGTGGGTCTGATACAGGCCATGGTCTTTGCTATCACTTTTTATGGAACAGAGAGTTGGACAATGACTAAGGAGGATAGAAGGAGAATTGATGCCTTTGAGCTTTGGTGCTGGAGAAGAGTACTGAGGGCACCATGGACTTCTAGGAAAACAAACAGATTCATCCTGGAAAGGGTCAAACCAGGCTGCTCCTTGGAGGCAAGGATTCTAAGGCTCTGTCTAAAACACTTTGGACATATTGCAAGGAGGGACAGGTCCTTGGAGAAGGACATCATGCTTGGTAGGGTGGAGGGACAGCTCAGAAGGGGAAGGCCCCCTATTAGGTGGATTGATTCAGTGATTGGGGTAATCAGGATGAGTGTGTCGGGGATGGTGCGATTGGCACAGAACAGAGCAGAGTTTAGGGATGTTGTACTTAGGGTCACTATGAGTCGCAAGCGACTCGATGGCCTATAACAACAACAACATCTTTTATTATCTATTTTGTTCTTTTTTCTTTGATAGAGAAATAACTTAATCCCTAAAGGTTAAGTAATCCCTGTATAGTTTTTAGCCACATTATCTAAATGTAGTTTTTAATGTCCACTTGTATTTTCATTTCAGTTCTTTCACAAAGCTACCACACCTGGCAGGAACAGAACAAAATTTACTGCTTGCCATGAAAATCCAAAGCCAATGGAAGAAGTTTGGACTGGACACAGCCAAACTGGTTCCTTATGATGTTCTCTTATCTTATCCTAATGAGACAAATGCCAACTATATATCAATAGTGGATGAACATGGAACTGAGGTAATGCAAAATTGTTGTTACTTATCATATAATACATCTTTTTGACGGTCTTCCCATCTTTCACATTTCAAAGAATGATGTCCCTTTTCAAGGAATAGCCTCTCCTGGTAACATGTCTAAAGTGTGAGAGAAGAAGGTTTGTCATCTTTGCCTCCAAGGAATGCGCTGGCTGCTTTGTTTCCAAGACGTATCTATTTGTTCTTCTGGTAGTTTATGTAATATTCAATACTCCATTTATTATGATGTTGCCTATTGGCCCAGTAGTGATGACCTTTGGTGTTTTTTTTTCATATGGAGATGTAATTCACATTGCAAGCTGTAGTCTGTGATCTTCTGCAGTGAACATTTCAAGTACTCCTCATTTTCAGCAAGCAAGTTTATGTCATCTGCATAACAAGTTGTTGATGAACCTTCCTCTGAACCTGATGTCATATTCCTATTCATATAGTCAAGTTTTATTAACTATTTGATCAATATAAATATTTTATTTGATCAATATAAATATTGAGTAGATGTGGGGAAAGGATACATTTCATATGCACACCCTTTCTGCTTTTAAACCATGCAATGTTCCCTTGCTCTGTTTGGCCAACAGCTTTGTGATCTAAGTATAAATTTTGTACAAGCACAATTAAGGGTTCTAAAATTTCAATTCTTCTCAATATTTGCAATAGTTTGTTATGATCCACATGTTAAATGCCTTTGTATAGTCAATAAAACGTTTAAGAATCTTACCAAGAACAGTTTGAGCCATTGAACACCAGTGAAAGAAGACCAGATGAGTTGTGAGATGACTGCCATCCATTGAAAAGAGCAAAAGATGATCACAACAGCCGAGGAGAACGAAAAAACCAAAATGGATGTCAGAAAAGACTTATGAAAATTGCACTAGAGCATTGAGACGCTTTTACTAAAGGAAGAGATGCCAAAGTAAAAGAGCTAAACAGAAGATTTCAAACAGCTGTTTGAAAAGACTAAGCAAAGTATTATAATGAAATGTGTAAAGAACTAGAGTCAGAGAATAAAAAAGCAAAAACTTGCTCAATATTTCTCAAAGTGAAAGGACTGAAAATCAAATTCACCCCTTGAATTGCAGTACTGAGAAATGCTATAGACAAAAATTTTTAATGATCCAGGAAGCATCAATAGAGGGAGGGATGCACAAAGTCACTGTATCAAAATAAAATTGACACTGAAAAATTTCAGGAATTACATATTAAGAAAAGACAATAGTAATGAAAGAAGAAATTCACTCTGCACTGAAGCCATTAGCAAATCAAGGTATATTTTAGTTTATAGTCTTTTCAGAGGGAAATCTAGTGGTCTATTGGTACAGATTTGTGCTGCCAGTATGAAGGAGTGCAGTTCAAATCCCCTTGCTATACCATAGGAGAAAGATGAACACTTTCCTCCTGTGCAATGACTGCCTCTAAAATTTCACTAGAGTGCTCTGGGGGCTTGTTGTTGTTAGATGCTGTAAAGTTGAGTGTAACTCATAATGACCTTCTGAACAATACATCTCAGCCCTCTCCTATCCTATGCCATCCTTATCAACTCAGACACACTTGAACCCATTGCTGCAATCACTGTGTCAATCCATCTCATTGAGAGTCTTCCTCTTTTCTTCTGACCCTCCACCTTTCCAAGCATGATGTCTCCCTGTAAGGAATAGCTTCTCCTAGCAACATGTCCATAATATGAGAGACAAACTTTGTCACTTTTGCCTCCAAAGTAGTAAGGAATTGAACTACAAAGCAAAGGCGTGTGGTTCAAATGCACTATCTTCTCCAAGGAAAAGAAGATGGACAATATTTTTGTGTGTGATTTACTGCCTCTGAAAACCCACTGTGGGTCAGCTATGGATCGGTTTCAACACAGTGGTACACAACAATAACTACCAAATCTCCCTGG
Source organism: Elephantulus edwardii (assembly GCF_000299155.1). Classification (NCBI taxonomy): domain Eukaryota; kingdom Metazoa; phylum Chordata; class Mammalia; order Macroscelidea; family Macroscelididae; genus Elephantulus; species Elephantulus edwardii. Next base: position 146,329 of record NW_006400294.1, read on the forward strand.
AGAGTCAGTTATGATTCAGTTTTTACTTGATGGTACATAACAACAACAGCAGTATTATCAGAGATCTTAAAGATTTTCTGAATCTCTTGTGTGTTGTGAACATGAATTAGCACATGTCAAGAGATAGCACATACATATATGTGTTCTGGGGACAGTTAATAGAAATCCTTAAGTACTAACCTAAGTCGTTTACACTTCAGCTTCAGTCCGTGGAAATGCCTTAGGCCTAGACTAAACAAGGAGTCAAAGTTGGAGTCCTCAAGCAACAGTCCAAGTAAAAGATGGTGAAGGTCTGAATTAAGATACTATCTAGTTTTATGTGATTAGGTATTTCTGTCATGACAGGAGTCTAGAGCGATGGCTACATGGTGGAGTGGATCTGGGGGAGGGTTTGTAAAATAATGAAAGAATCTTTTCTTTTACTTTTCCAAGAGGGTAATATCTGGTCGGGGGGCGGGGGAGCCTTGGGAGGGGACAAATCTA
>NW_006400294.1:147451-189992 GCF_000299155.1 Elephantulus edwardii
TTCTGTGATGCTGCTAATAAAAGAAATCATGAAAATGAGTAATTTTAACAAACAGAATTCCCCTCCTCCCCCCCCCCAATGTGTAAGTCTGAATTCAAGGTGCTAGCTCTAGGGAAAACTTTCTCTGTGTGCTCAAAGGAACATCCTTGTCTTTTCAGATTCTTTCCTGATTCCTTGGAGACTTCTAAATGGATTGCCATCAGTCTTCTTCTATCTCTACTCTGCAAGTTTATCTATGTCGTTAGAGTTTAATTCAAAATATATCCTACATCAATCCTGCCTAATTAACCTAGAAAAGAAAACCTCTTTCCCAATGGAAATATAACAATAGGCATACAGGTTAGGATTTATAAGACATGTATTTGGGAAACATAGTCGAACCCATAATATATATTAACAGGAATGACAAAGAAGCATGGTTCAGAGAATTAATTAGGGTACTTTAGTGGTGTAGTTCATAGACTGCTGCCTGCTCCTAACCAAAAGGTGGAGAGTGCATAGGGTTTCAAATCCACCAGAGGAGAAAGATGGGCAATCCCCTCCTGTTAAGATCACAGCCTTAAGAACCTGATTGGAGGTCACTGTGAGTTGAAATTAAAGAGTAACATTATAAGACTAAGTGATTGGCCAAAGTGAAGTTCTAGATTATTTTTAGTATCTAGTACAAGGTGCTAGTTTATGGCATTGTTATTAGGAATAGGGAATGTAGAAGCAGTCAATAACGTATTTGATAATGATAAATTCAAAATTATTCTTTCATAATAGTCTACAACCATTCTTTCCAACTTGATGTCTTTCAATTCTTGGTAGATTTTCAAAACATCGTACAGTGAGCTGGCACCAGACGGCTATGAAAATGTTACAAATATCGTACCACCATATAATGCTTTCTCAGCACAAGGCTCACCTGAGGTAAAATAAAGACTTTTTTTAAAAAATTAAAACATTTATATATTTCTTTGTTATATAAAACTTAGGTAGAAGACTAAAATCAAAGGGAGCTTAGCAATGAGGTATTTGAGGGTTGTGATACAGAAACACAAGTAGCTTGAGGATGAGAATTATTTTAACCTAAAACAATGAGAAATGAGAGCAAAGGAATAAAAAAATAAAACTCAAACAACTGAGTATGCATATCTTTTAAAATATTATATAGATATTTTAGATATTCCAGACAATCTAATGATGTTTTAAGCAATTAATCAAATAAATGAGCCTAGTTAATAAAAGACTACAAAAAAATTAAAATCTAGGGAACTGAATGACCCATATTTGCTAATCCATAGTTTGAAATTCAGTGATGTACCTCTCTTCCCCTAATGCATTCAGTTCAATTCACCAGGTGCTCCAAGGGAGAACAATGTTATTATTAGCTCCTCTCATGATATTAACTGCCTCTGAAACCCTCTGGAGGATCAGCTATGTGTCAGTTTCAATTTAATGACACCTAACAACACCTCCTCCTAAGAAAAACAAATGTGGGGGGGGGGAAATGACAGAAAATTAAAAAGAAAAACAAAACCCTAAAACCCCACAACCCAACAACAGATGCTAAGCAGACACTGCCCTGAAATAGTAGTGTAACTGCTGAACATGCCTTGAGTTCAGAAGGAAAAGAAGTATTTGTATGTATTTATTTCCTTTGATCAAAATCTTTACTTTTGATTTTATGGATTGTATCATAGAAGTTCTTAAACACCACCAAACTTCTTAAAAACCATACCTTGGGAATTTTCAAGAAATAGAAGTTTCTATTCTTGAGCTCCATATACAATGGCAATTTCTTTAAAACAGGGCCACATATAAAACATATATTTGTTCGTTGTCATATATTTTCTAACTGTAGAGAATGTTGAAAAAGTACCTAAAGATTTCTCTAACATTCCTTTTTATTAGCCATAAACCAGGAAAGACAACTTTTGATGATTCTGTACTGCAGAATAAGTTTGTTTAGTTTTCTCTTTAATATAACAATGTTGTGTATGTGTGTCGTTGTTGTTGTTGTTGTTGCTATTGTTACTGTGTTGTTATTTCTTCTCTACAGGGAGATCTTATATATGTCAATTATGCTCGTACTGAAGATTTTTTCAAATTAGAAAGAGAAATGAACATCAACTGCACTGGAAAGATTGTGATTGCAAGATATGGGAAAATCTTCAGAGGAAATAAAGTAATATGGTTTTTGCTTTCTTTTCTAGAGGCAAGGAGGTAGGATATCTCCTGTTAATGTGAATAATCAGCTTGTATGATAGTTCTTAAAATTATTTTCATAATACTGTTCTTGAATTTTTATGGTTTTTCTAACAGAAAATCCTGGTTTTCTGTTACTTCACATACCTAGATGTAGCTTTGGTGACATTGTATGTAGGGAATTGTGTTGCTACCCCAAGGGCTGTGTCCATTTGGCAATTCAACAGGGAACTCTGAGGGAGAAAGATGAGCAATCTCTTCCAGTGACATTTAAAACCTCTACAAAACCAGCATACAAGTCACTTCTCACTGGAAGAATTAACAAATTTAGAAATGAAAATGTTTTAATTTAAAATTATATATAGAGTTGTTGTTGTTGTTATGTGCCGTCCAGTCGCTTCCGACTCATAGCGATCCTGGGTACAATAGCCCTAAACTCTGCTCTGTCCTGTGCCAATCGCACTGTCTCCAATACACCCTGCAATTACCCCCGTAACTGAATCAGTCCAACTCACACAGGGCCTCCACCCTCCCAAGCATGATGTTCTTCTCCAAGGACTGGTCCCTCCTTACAACATGTCCAAAGTATGTCAGACGAAGCCTCAGTATCCTTGCTTCCAAGGAGCAGCCCAGAATGAGTCTGTTTGTTCTTAGTAGTCCATGGTACCCTTAATACTCTTCTCCAGCAATACAGCTCAAAGGCATCAATTCTCCTTCTATCCTCCCTAGTCATTATCCAACTCTCTGATGCCTAACATATGATTGCAAAGACTATGGCCTATACTAGATACACCTTAGTCTCCAGAGAGACACCATTGCTCTTCAGTACTTTGGTGAGGTCCCTAACAGCAGACTTTCCCATTGCAGTATGTCTTTTAATTCCTGGCTGCTGATGCCAAGAATGTTGTTGACTGTGGAGCCAAGCAAACCAAAGCTGTGAACAACCTCAATCTCTTCACCATCCATCCTGATGCTACCAATTGGTCCAATGGTGAGGATCTTTGTCTACTTGATATTGCGCCTCAATACATATTGAAGGCTGCAGGCCTTGACCCTCTGTAGCAAGTGCTTCAGGTCCTCCTTAGTTTCACAAGCAGGGTTGTGTCATCTGCATAACGCAGATTGTTGAAAGATCTTCCACCAATCCTGACACCACATTTCTCCTCATAGAGTCCAGCCTCCCTGATAATCTGTTCTGCACACAGGTTGAAAAGGTATGGAGACAGAACACATCCCTGTCATATGCCCTTCTCAATTTTGAACCATACAGTGTTTCCTTGCTCTGTTCTGACGATTGCCTCTTGGTCCAAGTGTAGGTTTCGTATTAGCACTATCAAGTGTTCTAGGATTCCCATTTTTCTCAGAGTCAACCACAGTTTGTTACGATCCACACTTTCAAATGCCTTTACATAATCAGATAGACATTCCTCTGGTAGTCCCTGCTTTCAGCTAAGATCCATCTAACATTAGCTACAATGTCCCTAGTACCACGACCCCTTCTAAACTCAGCCTGGACTTCTGGCAATTCTCTGCTGATGTGCTGTTCCAGTCATTTTTGGATAACCTTCAGTAGAATCTTGCTTGCATGTGAAATCTATGATACTGTTCGATAGTTTCCATGCTCTGTTGAGTCACCCTTCTTTGGAATGGGAACAAATATAGATCTCTTCCAGTCAGTTGGCCAGGAGGTTGTTCCCCATTTTTCTTGGTACAATCTGGTGAGCATGCCTAGGGCAGCATCTGTTAGCTGTAATATGTCAACTGGTATACCATCTATTCCTGGGGCCTTATTTTTTGTCATTTCCTTCAAAGCAGCCTGAACTTTTTCCTTCATCACCATAGGCTCTTGCTCATATATTGTTTCATTAAATTCTTCTGTGTCTGTCAATTCCTTTTGATACAGTGACTCAATAAATATTTTCATCTTCTTTTAATACTTCCTGGATCATTTAATATTCTGCCTAAAGCATCCTTGATTATAGCAACTCGAGGTTTGAATTTGCTCTAGAAGATCAGTGGTAATAATTCTATCTTCTATTTCACTGGCTCTGTGTTCCATCTCTTCAACTCTGTTAATTTGTCCCTCTATGAAACTTTGGACCTCATATTTTGGATTGTGATTTTTTTGTTTTTCAGGGGATTTTATTGCCTCATTTCTTTTATCTGCAGTGTTTTGTATTGTTTTTTTAAGCTCCTTCTGGGTTTTGCTTGCAGTGTCCTGTAATTCTTCAAATTTGTCTTTCATCCATTGAAAATATTCATTGTCCTTTGAAATTCTGTGTCAGTAAGTTCCATCAGACTTCTGGCTTCAGAAAATTTATTGATACTATGTCACCTTTTGGGGTAACATCTTGCTTTGGGCTTGTGTGGGATGTGAGGTAGCCTCCTTCTTAAGTGACATAGCTGTGGTAGAATTTTTCATTCCTGAGGCGATGATAAGTTCTTGATCTGAAGTCACTGTTCCAGAAGAGGGTTGGGCAGTTACCTTGCCTGCTTTTCTCTCTGAATTTCTGACCCAAAGGAAGTTTCAGTTCAGGGCCTGTGAAAGCAGCCTTTTCTGCTTTTAAATATTGCAAATCAAGGCTTTCTGGACTAAAGGCAGTTAGCTGACTGAACGTGAGGAGATGCAAAGCAGAGTGTAGAGGTACAGGTGCTGGGCAGGCACAGGCACGGTGTGGGCAAGGCATGGCACAGCCATGGGACAGGTGTAGGGTGGGCACAAGCATGGGATGTGTATGGGTATGAGACAGACATGTAAGCAGGGCACATGCACATACGAATGCTAGGCAGGCATGTGTGCAGACTTATGCTGATTTGGCACAGGCAGGAACCTTACTCAAATCCCAGCTGTCAGGCCCACTTTTGGCATCCTGCTTTTGGTATTCTGCCTTTGCTCTGGCCTGCCTTTGCTCTGGTCTGCCTGTGCTTGTATATTTGTTTTTATCTTATTACTAGAAATGTAAATATATAAGCAAAGATACTAAATTACTTCTCCTCATTACCCAAATTTATTGCCCAGTTGTAATTCACCTCAATAGATATTTCCAGATTTTTTTCTGTGAAATAGAAATAATCAGTGTGTATAGGTCTGTATGCATATTTTACACACATTGTGGTTTTGTATTAAAAAAGGGACTACACACTTGCATAGTATGCATATGTACATTTATATATATAATATATGGTAAAACTTCCTTTTTCATTAAGCTATAATCATAGTTCTTTTTCTGTGTTAATCTTTGAGTTACACAATGTAGTGGCTAAGAAGATAGTATTATTGATTCATGCTGACTGGGTTCCAGTCTTGTCTGAACTCCCCTTTTCTCTATATTTTTTACCCTGAGCAATTGCTTAATTTTTCTGTGCCAGTATTTCCTTATATATAAAATGGGAAACTAAAAATAGTATACTCATATACAGTCATTATTAAGATTAATATTAGTTAATATTAAGTTAATAATAATAAGTTAATATTAAGATTAATATTAGTTAATATTTGAAAGCGTTTGATAATGAATGATATGAAGTTATTTTTTAAAGTAATTTCTATTAAGTGAATATGTCATTGTTTTAAATGGCTTAAACTAATTTTTTAGAATTGTTGTTGTTATGTTGTTAAGTGCCATCGAGTCGCAGGCGACTCATAGCGACCCTATGAAGGAGAGTCCTCAATGCTTGGGTACCTTTCATCCTCTCTCCAGGTTTGTAGGGTTTCCAGAGGCAAGCTATTATGGAAGTGGATGGCACTCCTCCTTCCAAGCTTGTTTTAATCGGCGAGCTCCACCCCACTCTCTGTCCACATTGGGTAGCCACCCGTTAACACATTTGACACATCAGTGTCACAGTGTTCAGCCTCACAGCAACCACAAGTGACCATGGTACGGCAACTTGTACACCAGGGCTATATGACCTAGAGGAATGTCTGAAGAAAAACAATGAAAGACAGGCCCGAGGGCCACGGATTAAAATTAATAAACAATTAATTCACTTATTCTCCTTTTGATGGACACTTGGCTTATTTGAAATTTGTTACACTAAAAATCAGTTCTGTGAACATGCTTATCCTTTATAACTAAGCATTTGTGTGAAGACTTTTATAATGATTCTTGAAGTGTACTAGCTACATCATAGTATGTTGCTGTTGTTGTGTGCCTTTGAGTCAAACCCAACTCATAGTTGACTCTCCAGTAATTTTCCGAGGCAGTAAATTGAATGAGAAGGAGATTTCCCATTCTTTTCCTATAGAGCAGCTGATGGATTCAAATCATTTGCCTTTGGTATTGCTCTAAAGCTTCTTACTACTAAGTTACTAGAGCTCCCTATGACTTAGTAGAATCTTTCAGAACTGATAAACATCATTGACTAGCCCTCCAAAAAGTTGTGACAGGTTATACCTACAATTTATCTTGTTTCGGTTTTTAATTCCTGCAATTTGTAAACATATTCTCTGAATATTGAAATGTGTTCTAGTGAAGGAATAATCTGTATTCCTAACTAAATAGCTTTTTGTATAATATTCTGATTATGAAGAAATTTTTATTAGAATATGTCTACATTTATGTAAATATATGATCTACATTTTTACTAAATTATTATATAAATGTTGTTGTTGTTTATCATGGAGTTGGAACCAACACACAGCTGGTGGGTTTTCAGAGGCAGTTAATCACACAGGAGGAGATTGCCCATCCTTCTCCTGCAGAGCAGCTGGTGGCCTTGAACTGTGTGCCTTTGAAATTGCAGCAGAGCTTCTTGCCAGTAGGCCACCAGAGCTCCCTTTTATATATATAAAAACCCACTGGAGGGTCAGCTACAGGTCGATTCTGACTCTATAGAACATAACAACAATAGCAATGATATATATATATATAGATAGAGATAGAGATAGAGATAGAGATAGAGGTAGATAGATATAGATATATAGCAAGGGCAACAGGAGACCAAAATATATAAGCTTTTTAATCATAACCAAACACCTTGAGAAATAAGTTGCTGGTTATTGACCTTGGGACTATGGTCTTAGGATCATCAAGGTCAATTGCTATAATATAGACCACAAAGACAATGTTCTATGTACTACTTTGGTGAGCAAGCCACCATTTAAGGTACAACCATCGTTCCCCCCATTTTTTTTAAGAAAAAAAAAGGAAAAGGAAGCAAAGCAAAGACATATAGAAACAGTTAACTCAAAGAACTGATAGACCATGCAGTCTCAACTTCCATAACACTAAAACCAGTTACTACTCCTAATCACTCAAAAAAAGGTCACATTAGAAGATCGATCCTAAATAGACTCGGCGGGGGACAGGGGGATTGAGTAGTTGAGGGAGGTGAATATGAAACAAAACAAAACAAAAACATTTTAAAAGCCAGGCTTACTGATCTGATAGACTGGTGAAACCCTGAAGATTATTGTCCTTAGTAAACCTTCTATCTTGCAACGAATCTTACCTCTGTGGTTCAACTTTCAGCTAAATGGTAGGCAGGCTTATTGATCAATAACTCTAGAAAGCCACTCAATCCATAGAATAAGCAACCATATAAGAAAAAGGGTAGACTTTCCCTAAGGATAGAACCCAAAGGAAGGAATTACAGAGAGGAAGTAGGAAGAGTTAAGTTGCCTACTTTATCATGTGCCATATATTATAGGATGAATGGTGAAAAATATTTTCAGAACAAAAACCAAAACACACAGTCTAGTTGGGCAGACAGACATTTAAAAAATATTTTAAAACTCTACGACTCATCTTACAATAGAAATACATAGAAACTATAAAAATAATACAAAACTATAGAAATAATACAAAGAAGAGAAACATTAATTTTGTATTTTTTTTGGTCATTAAAAATGTTCTATAGACAAGGATTTGAGTAGAGTTGTATTCGGTAAGTGTGATACTTGAATTTTATTTATGGCAAAGAGAACTTAATGTTTAGTAGTGTAAGAAGCAGTAGTGTGTAAAATTCCTTAAAATACAAAACATATGTCATTTGTTATTTTTTTCTTATGAAGTATATATTATCCTTGTAGGTTAAAAATGCCATGTTAGCGGGAGCTATAGGAATCATCTTGTATTCTGATCCAGCTGACTACACTGCTCCTGGGGTAGAGTCATATCCCAAAGGATGGAATCTTCCTGGAACTGGAGCTCAGAGAGGGAATGTGTTAAATTTGAATGGTGCTGGTGACCCACTTACTCCAGGCTATCCAGCTAAAGGTAAGGATTGAGTCTGTTAAGGTCAAGAAATTCTTGCTTCTTATAAACGGGACAAAATTAAATATCTTCAGAGTGACATTAAAATGACATGCAATTGCAATATTTTGGATTATTGTTCTTGGAAATTCAAGAAACATTTCCCCTTCATTAAATTTTAAATTTTCAATACATATAGGGATGAGAGATGGATATTGATGTTCTTTAACTTTTATAAGTGTTATGTTGTTGTTAGGTGACAAGTTGATTCTGATTCACAAGGATTTCACATTCAACAGAAGGGAGCACTGCCAGGTTTGTTTAAATAAATGTCCTTCTAAAAACTTCTTCAACAGAGTAAAAAGGAAAGCCACAGACTGGGAAAAAATATTTGGTAATGACATGTCAAATTTTGGTTCCTGTGGACTTGATTTAATTTTCCTCAGCTTCAGCCTGAACTTGTATATGAGTCATTGGTGATCTGTTCCACAATCAGCACCTGGCCTAGTTTTCACAGCTGATACTGAGGTTCTCCTGCAATTCTTTCCACAGATGTAATCGATCTGATGCCTATGCATACCATCAGGTGAAATCCATGTGTATAGCCTGTGTTTATGTTTCTTATAAAATGTATTTGCAATGAATAAGTCATTGATTGTGCAAAATTCTATCATTTTATCTCCAGCTTCATTTCTGTCACCAAGTCCATATTTTCCAACTTCTGATCCTTTTTCTCTATTCCAGCTTTTGCATTCCAGTCACCCATTATTATTAATGCATTTTGATTGCATGTTCGATCAATCTCTGACTGCAAAAGTTGGTAGAAATCTTCTGTTTCCTCCTCTTTGGCTCTGGTTGTTGGTGCATATATTTGAATGATGGTGGTATTCACTGGACTTCCTTGTATGCATATGGATACTATTATCCTGTCATTCACAACATTATAATTCAAGATGGATCTAGAAATGACTTTTTTTAACTGTGAAAACAATCCATTTTTTTCTCACCTTTTCATCTCCAGCATAGGAGATCAAATGATACTCTGACTCAAAATGTCCCATGCCAGTCCAGCTATTTCGCCAGTACATAGTATGCCAATATTTATGTGTTCCATTTCCTTCTTAACAATATCCAGTTTTCCTACATTTTTGGTTCTTACATTCCATGTTCCAATCACTACTGTCTGCTTACAACTGTGCCTCCTTCTGTTCCCATACATAGGGTTTTCAAAGGCCTGCTATTTCGGAAGTGGATGGCCAATCCTTCTTCCTAGTCTTAGCTGTGGGAGGATATCAAGAATATCATCCAAGAAGAATGCAAAAGGTCATTATAAAGACAGAGGAGGAAGAAAAGACCAAGATGGATGTCAGAAGAAACTCTAAATATTGCACTGGACCACTGAGAAGCCAAAGCAAAGGGAAGAAATCAAGATATTAAGGAGTTGAACAGAATATTTCAGAGGGCAGCATGAGAAGACAAAGTATTACAATGAAATATGCAAGGAGCTGGAGTCAGAATATCAAAAGGGCTGAACTCGCTCAGCATTTCTTAAGCTGAAGGAACTGAAGAACAAATTCAAACCTCATGTTGAAATACTTAAGGATGCTTTGGGCAGAATATTAAATGATCCAGGAAGCATTAAAAGAAGATGGAAAGAATATACAGAGTAATTGTACCAAAAGGAATTGGTGGACATAGAAGAATGTCATGAAACAACGTATGAGCAAGAGCCTGTGGTGATGAAGGAAGAAGTTCAACCTGCTCTGAAAAACTGGCAAAAAACAAGGCCCCAGGAATTGATGGCATACCGATTGACATATTTTAACAAACAGATACTGCCCTGGATGTGCTTACCAAATTGTGCCAAGAAATATGGAGGGCAACCAACTGACCTACTGACTGGAAGAGATCTATATTTGTTCCCATTCCAAGAAGGGTGATCTGACACAGTGTGGAAATTATCGAATAATATCTTTGATATCACATACAAGCAAGATTCTGCTAAAGATTATCCAAAATCAACTGGAACAGCATATCAACAGAGAACTTCCTGGAGTGCAGGCTAGATTTAGAGGAGGCTGTGGAACGAGGAATATTATAGCTAATATCAGATGGATTTGGCTAAAAGCAGAAAGTACCAGAGGGAATGTGTCTGTGTTTCATTGTCTATTCAAAAGCATTTGACTGCATAGATCATAACAAATTGTGACTGGCTCTGAGGGGAATGGGAATCACAGAACACTCGATTGTGCTTAGGCACAATATATATACTTGGACCAGGAGGTCCAAGACCAGGAGGCGGTCATGAGAATAGAGCAAGAAAACACTGCAAGGTTCAAAATTGGGAAGGGTGTGCATCAAGGATGTGTCCTATCCATATCTTTTCAATTAAATGCAAAGCAGATTATCCAGGAGGCTAGGCTCTATGAGAAGTGTGGCATCAGGATTGGAGGTTGACTCAGCTATCTGCTTTATGCGTATGACACAATCTTGCTTGCTGAAACTGAGGAGGACCTGAAGAGCCTGCTACAGAGGGTAAAGGATTGCTGCCTTCAGTATGGATTGAAGCTCAATATCAAGAAAACAGAGATTCTTACTGCTGGGCCAATTGTAGCATCATGATGGATAATGAAGAGATTGAGATTGTTGACAGCTTCAGTTTGCTTGGCTCTTACAATCATCACTCTTGGTACCAGCAGCCAGGAAATGAAAAGACAAATTGTATTGGGAAAGTCTGCTGTCAGAGATCTCTCTGTGGTACTGAGGAGCTATGATGTCAGTCTGAAGATGAAGGTGCACCTGATACATGTGCATTACAGAGCTTGCCAATGACTAGGGATGATAGAGGGAGAGTGAATGCCTGAGGGCTTTGGTGCTGGGGAAGAGTATTGAATATACCATAGCCTGCTAGGAGAACAAAGTTCATCCTGTATAGGATGAAGCCAGGCTGCTCCTTAGAGGGAAAGTATCTGAAGCTCCGTCTGACATACTTTCAATATGCTGCAAGGCGGGATCAGTCGTTGGAGAGGGACATACTTGGGAGAGTGGAGGGACAGTGCAGGAGAGGAAGATCCTCATGAGATGAATTGATCCCATCTCTGGGGTAATGGGGATAGGAGTGTTGGAGACATTATGATTGGCAAGGGATAGAGCAAGGTTTAGGGCTGTTGTACATAGGGTTTCTATGAGTTGCAAGCAACTTGATGGCACATAACAACAACAAAAACAACAATAACAAGAATTGCAGTCAGCTTAAAATTGTCTTTTCTAGCCATTATACTAGCCTTTTCTGGTCACCAACTTCCTTAACTATAGACACATTGTCTTGCAAATCATCCACAACTATAGGAATAGGATAAGAGAAGGAGTGCTTCCTACATTAAACAGCAAGACTTGAGGGACACTGGAGCAAGACCCTGGTGAGAAGGAGACCCTGGTAAGGGCAAGAGCCTGGTGGTGAGACTCTGGTAGCAAGACCCTGATGATGGTGGTGGAGATACTGTGGCAAGGTGTAACCAAAGGCACCCTGAGATAAAGGCCACATTTACAATTTTGCTGTTCTTGCTGGACAATTGGAGAAGCTGACTTAAAACTACTTTAAGGCAAACCTTCCTAGATAATTGAGGAAACCAGAGGCTTCTTTTTTATTTTTTCTTGTTGTGTACCATCAGATCAGATCAGATCAGACCAGACTGGCATAGAAGGAGATTGCCCCTCCTTCTCTACTGGACAGTCTGGTGGATTTGAACCTTGTGCAATCGGGATTCAGCACAATTTCTTGCCACTAGGCTACCAGAGCTCCCAGGGGCTTCTCAAATTTATATTGCTGAACTGACACCAGGACTTTTACTAATTAAGAAAGTGTGTGTGTGTGTGTGTGTGTGTGTGTGTTTGTGTATGTTTCATACTGGTTTATCTACAAAGTTCGTATACATTGTTTTTCATACCAGATCTTTCTTATTTTTTACCCCTCCCATCAAATTGTGCAATCCTGTGACTAATACTGCCCTCACCTCCCAATCCTCATTCTCCTTCTACAATAGTGGTTTTATATAATATTTGTTCTTATGGGACTTAGTTCACTTAGCATAATGCTCTTGAGTCCCAAGTTAAGTAGTAATTTTCAGAATCATTGCTCCTACATGCTATGTAATATTCCATTGTATGATTGTATCATAATTTCTCAATCCATTCAATTGTGAGTGGACATTTGGACTGTTTCCATGTTCTTGCAATGGTGGATAATGCTGCTATGAACATTGGTGTACAAGTAAGTCTCCATTTATGCTTCAGTTCTCATTCTCACAGGGTATATTCCAAGCAGAGGAATAGATGGTTCATATGAAATTTCTATGTTCTGTTTTTTAAGGAGGCATCAAACTGCCTTCCAGGGTGGCTGTACCATTTTACAATCCTATCAACAATGTATGAGAGTGCCTATATTGCCACATTCTCTCCAAAATTTATTATTTGCTGTCCTTTTTAACTTTGCCATTGTTACTGGAGTCAGATGGCATCTCTCTTATTGATAGCGATTTTGAGCATTTCTTCATGTGTCTGTTGGCCATCTAAATTACTTCCTCTGTAAAAATTCTTTCCTTGTCTTTTGTCCATTTTGTAATTGGATTATCAGTCTTTTACTTGTGGAAGCCCTACAGGCTTCTATAAACTTTTTATATGAGTCTCTTGTCTGAAATGGTATTGGCAAATGTTTTTTCCCCCACTCAGTAGGTTTTTCCTTTCATTCTCTTGGACAATGTTTTTGATATGCACACAGATTTTATCTTTAGAAGGTCTCATTCATCAATTTTATCATCTCCAGATTGTGCATTTCTGGCTGTATTTGGCAATCTCTTTATGATGTAGACTAGGCTTTCTAAGCTTGATTCCAGTTTCTCTCTTATGAACTTTCTCATTTTGGGCTTTACTCCCATGTCTCTGATATACCTTGAGTTGATTTTTGTGTATGGTGTGAGATGTGGATCCTGTTTCCGCTTTCTGCAGTTAGCAGTACAGTTTTACCAGCACTGTTTGTTGAAGAAGTTGTCATTTCCTCATTTGATAGGCTTTATTTTTATAGCTTTATTTGATAGGCTTTCTTTTCATGGGCCTATTTCTGGGATTTCAATTCTGTTCCACTAGTATGTGTGCCTATTGTTACACCAGTACCATGCTGTTTTTGTTACTATCGCTGTGTAGTAGCTTTTGAGGTCAGGGAGTGCTATACCTCCCACTTCATTTTTGTTTCTCAGAACTGCTTTGCTTACTCAGAGTTTCTTTCCTCTTCACATAAACTTGACAATCTCCTTGAAAAATGAATTTGGTAACTCCATTGGGAGGGATTGTGTTGAACATTTAGATTGCTTTTGGTAAGATTGTCATTTTCATAATATTGAGTTTTTCTATCCATGAACAGGGCACACTTTTCCATTTCTTTAGGTATTTTATTATTTCTATTAATTATACTATTTATTATTTCCATTTCTTTTAGGTCTTGCTGAAATGGTCTGTAGTTTTCTTTGCTTAGGTCTTTTGTAACTCTAGTTACGTTCACTCCCAAGTGTCTCAATTTGTGGTTGGCTATTGTAAATAGTAGTGTTTTCTTAATTTCCTTCTCTGAGTTCTCTTTGTTATAGTAGAAGAATCCCATTGATTTTTTAATATTGATCTTATGTCCTGCCACTATCTTAAAGTAGTCTACTAGCTCTAACAGGTTTTTTTGTTGAATCCTTGGGGTTTTCTGCGTACACTATCCTATCATCTGCCTATAGAGACAGTTTAACTATCTCTTTGCCTTTTATTTCCTTCTCTTGTTGTATTGCTCAAGCAGTTACTTCCAATACAATATTGAAGCGGTGACAGTGGGCATCCATGTCTGGTCCCTGCTTACAAGAAAAATTATTTTAGTCTTTCTCCATTGATGGGACCACTTATTCCATTTCTCTGGGGGAAATTATGCCTGGAAAAAAGTAACAAATAAGGGCACAAGAGACAAACAAGATATAGAGACAACACAGGACTGTTACAGCAAGACAGGAGAGAACTGGATCCTCTCTCCCTGCTCTCATCTTTATTTATACCTTCTGAAAACAAAGAGATGGTTCACAGGGAAATAGAAACTTTAAGGGTTACATCATAGAGCCCAGGGGGGCCGGTACAAGTAGAAACCTTAAGATTACCTTAGGGCTGGGATGGGCTGGGTACATAGTTAGATACATTCAACCAAGACTTCTTTGTATCATCTTGCAACAACCTTATCAAGAGCCGGAATAATAATCAAAGTCAGTGTCTAAAGATGTATGAGAACTGCTTGTAATCTTTCTTCTCAGAGTACCTTGTGAGATCTGCTTGCAATCTTCTTTCTGAAAACACCTGTGTGCAAAGCACACAGCCATATTCTAAGGATGCAGTCCTTTACATTTCTTTGGTTCCCTACACTCCATTGAGAATGATATTGGCTCTTGGTTTTGCATATGTATACTTTTCACTATGTTTAAGAAATTTCTTCTATTCTATTTTGCTGGGTATCTTTACCAGGAAGGGGTGTTGGATTTTGTCAAATTCCTTTTCTGCATCAATTGCTAAGATAATATGGTTTTTGTTATTTGCTTTGTTAATATGGTGTATTATGTTGATTGTTTTTCTTATGTTGAACCATCCTTGCATGCCTGTTATGAATCACACTTGGTCATGGTGAATTTTTTTAAGTGCTTTTGGATTCTCTTGGCTAGTATTTTGTTAAAGATTTTTGCATCTATATCCATGAGATATATTGGTCTGTAGTTTTTTTTCTTGGTAATATCTTTGCCTGGTTTTGGCATTAGGGTTATGCTTGCTTCATAGAATGACTCTAGGAGTATTCCTTATTTTTCAACTTTTTAGAATAATTTAAATGGAATTGGTGATAGATCCTCTCTGAATCTTTGGTAGAATGCAGCTGTGAAGCCATTTGGTTCAGAGCTTTTTTTGTGGGGAAGTCATTTTATGACTTACTCAATTTCTTCTTTTGTGATGGGTCTGTTCAAATGTTCTATATTTGACCTTGTCAAACTTAGTAGGAAATATGTCCATTTCCTGTAGGTTTTCAAATTTGTCAGAGTATAGCTTTTCATAGTACTCTGGTATTAGCGATTTCATTTCATCTGGTTCTGTTGTGATGTCACCGTTATAATTTTTTATTGAGTTATCTGTGTCTTCTCTTTTTTTTTTTCCTTTTATTAAGTTTGCCAGTAGTTTGTCAATTCTATTGACCTTTTAAAAAAACCGACTCCTGATCTTACTTATGGTTTCAATTGTTTTTTGTTTTGTTTTGTTTTCTATCTCATTGATTTTGGCCTTGTGTTTATAATTTCTTTTCTTCTAGAGGTTGTAAGATTAAATTATTGTTCTTTTTAGATTTTATGAAAGTCTTGAGTTAGAGCATTAATTTTTCTTTTTTTTTCCTTTTTTTTTTTTTTTGATGTGTGTGTGTTGCTATGAACTGCCTAAGGACTAACTGCCTTAGCTGTTTCCCAGAGGTTTTGGTATGTTGTATTTTCATTTTTGTTTCAAGGAACTTTTTTATTTCATTCTTTATTTCTTTTATAACCCAATTATGTTCTACCAGAAAGTTATTCAGTTTCCACATGGGTGGTTTTGTAAACTTTACTTTCCTGTAGTTAATTTCCAGTTTTATGGCATTGTGATCTGAGAGGTTACTTTGTATTATTTCAACATTTTTAAGTTTGCTTTTGTGTTCTAATATGTGATCAGTTCTGGAAAATGTACCATAAACACTTGAGAAGAAAGTGAATTGAGTTTTAGTTGGATGCAGTGCTCTGAATACATCTACAAGGTCGAGTTGGCTGACTATAGTTTACATCTTCTAAATCTTTGTTGAGTTTCTTTTGGTTTGACCTATTCTTTGGTGATAGAGATGTGTTGAAATCTCCTATCACTATTGTGGTGCTGTCTGTTTCTTTCTTCCATTCTGTTAACAACTGTTGTTTTATGTATTTTGCAGGTCTCTCATGTAGTACATAAATGTTGACCAAGGTTATGTCTTCTTGATCTATTATGCCTTTAATCAGTATGTAATGCCTTTCTTATCTTTTATGGTGGTTTTCATTCTGAAGTCTATTTTATCAGAGATTAGTATTGCCACTTCTGCTTTTTTGAAAAATGTCAAATATTTCGCAAATTTTCATGTCATCCTTGTGCAGGGGTCATGGTAATCTCTGTATCATTCAAATTTTAGTATACGTGCTACCAAAGTGAACACAGGAATTGTGTTTTGCTGTTAATCAGGCTTGGGACTGATGGACTAAACCTGGGTTTACACTGTAAGATATTCTTTGCATCTCCAACTCCCCAACCAATTTCACTAATAAACCATATCTCGGTAGCACAACTGTGAGCTAAGTCAGTGAGTAAACAGTGAATATGAACCCATATGGTTGGTGGTAATAGGTGAGAAAGCATGAAGGTGGCATTTCTGAACCTAGCAGCTTCATAAATGGGAATAAGTCAGACTCAGTCACCTCCATCTGCATGATGCACCCTCTTCTTTCACATGTATGATTTCTAGATTAATTATTATTGTGCTCCTGAATTTCCATTTTTCCAGCATTATTTCTAAAAAAGAATCACTTTTCCCTACAGAATTATTTTTCAACTTTGCTGAAAACCCAGTAGATTATTGTGTGTAGCTCTATTGCTATATTGTCTATTTGCCTTTAAACTGTCTATTTTGACATTAATATTTCAGTCCTTTGAATACAGTAGCCTCGAACTTCACTTGTAGATCTTTCAACTTATAATTAATCTCTTTCAGAATAATTTTAGTTATTAAAGGTTCTTTGTATTTTCAAATGAGTTTTAGAATAAAATTTACAGTTTATACCAAAGACCCTCCTGGTATTTTTATTTAATTTCAATTTAATCTGTAGATTAACTTGGAAAAATTTGTATCTTAACAATATTAAATATTCTGGTCTATGAACAAAGTTTAAATCTCCATTTATTTGCATTGTGTAGTTCTCACTATATATATTTTGTGACTCTTTGATTAGAATTTATTTAATATTTTAAAACTATTGTAAATGAAATAATTTCAGTTTCCAATTGTTCCCAATTGTTTCCAATTGCTAGTAAATAGAAATACTATTTGCTCTGCAAGGATTTTAGTTAAGAACAATCAGAGAAATTCTCTGATTTGACACATATGAACTCAGTTTATTGCAAAATTATATACATAATACAGAGAAGCCTTCAAGATGTTATAGATCAGAGATCAAAGTAATAAGTCCAATGTTTAAGTCCAAATATTTAACTTTCAGGTATTTTCCATAAGAAGTTGTCCGGCCTTAAAGATTAAACCTCTCTGCCAGTGTTAATCTACCAGCTACTCCAAAGTAAAAAGATAGGTTGATACAGGCACTATCCTTGAGGGTGTAGTAGTCCTTCAGTGACTCATACTTGCTGGTACATCCATCTTGTAGAGAAACTTGGTGAGGTGCATGATGGGCACTGCAGGGAGTGCACCCCTCCCTGTCTTCTCCTAATCCCTATCTCCCCATTCTCCAGAGTATTCTTCTCCTTTTGGTCTCTAACACCCTCATAGAATTCACTGGAGAGGCTGATGATCTCCTTGTCATTCAGGGACCCTTCTCCTGCTCTAGGACCTTGCCCTGTTCCTCCTTAGAACCATTGGGAGCCTCTGTCAGGGGATAAGCAACATAGAAATTGCTTTTCATCTCACATCTTTAAAAAGTCCAGGGACCAATTTGTAGACAATATCTTGGAGGGTTTTGTCAGATCTGTTGCTCAGTTGAGGTCAGGTTTGTGGACCTGCAAATCACACATAGGACAGTATTTGTTGGTCTTCAGGTAGCACACAATGTAGGGTTTGAAGAAGGAATGCAGGCACTCCATAGTGATAGTGGCATTGATGAAATATCCCGACAGAAGGCACACATGAGGTGAGGATTCAGCTCTGTGATCTTGATCCCTGTGATTTGATGCTTGATGCTGTGGTGGGGGTGGGATGTCCAACTTCCAGATGCGCAGAAAGGATTTGAAAGAGCATGGCTTGGATCAGACATGCCTTAGTCTTAAAATTGGCACCCTTGCTCTTAGCATTTTGGAGAGGTCCTTGACAGCAGATTTTTCCCAAGGTAACATGTCTTTTATTTTCTTTCTTTTTTTTTTTTTTTACTTTCCTTAATTTGACTCTTTTTTTAATTATTGGTTTGTTTACGAAGGTCCCATACATTATGTTTAACACTATTCTTCATACACATTGTGTTTATACAGTCATTTTCGTGTTTTATAAAATTTATAACCATTGGACCTTGCCCATAGTACCCTGTTTTTTTTCACCCAGATCCTTCACCTTTCCTTGCTTCCCTCACTGCACCCACTAACCTGTGCAACCCTGTGGTTTAGCTCACACCTATCCTCACCATTCTGCTCTCATCCCTCCCTCCCTTGACTTCTTATACATATCTATTATTACTGTAATAGTCTTATGCAGTATTTGTCCTTAAGATACTGCATTAGTTCACTCAGCATAAGGCTCTCCAGCCTCACCCAAGTTACTTGGTATTTTTTTGAAATCTTCCTCCTGAGTGCTGCACAGTATTCCATTGTGTGAATTTACCACAATTTCTCAAACCATTTGGTTGTGATTGGATTTTTTTGGCAGTTACCATGTTCTTGTGATGGTGAATAATCCTGCTATTAACATTGGCATACAAATATCTGTTTCTCAGTTCCATATATTTTGCCCATTTTGTAATTAGGTTATCAGTTTTTTTTTCTATAGATACAGAAATATTCTGTAAACTTTTCTTGAGTTTTCTTGAGTTTGAGACCCTCATCTGAGCTAGTATTGACAAATGTTTGTTCCCCATTAGTAGGCTTTCTTTTGACCCTGTGTGAAAAAGGTTTTGATAAGCACAGAGATTTAGTCTTAAGTCAGTCCCATTCATCAATTGTATCCTTTCCAGATTGTGCATTTCAGGCTGTATTTGGCACTCTCTTTATACCATACACTAAACCTTCTAAGTTTGGGCCCAGGTTATCTCTTATGAATTTTATGGTTTAGGCTTTACTCCCATGTCTCTGATACACCCTGAGTTGATTTTTGTGTACGGTGTGAGATGTGGATGGCATTTCAGCTTTCTGCTGGTAGCAGTCCAGTTTTGTCAGCAGCATTTGTTGAAGAGATTGTTATTTCCCCATTTGATAGGTTTTATTTTCTTGTCGAATATCACTTGACCATATATAGATGCATCCATTTCTGGGTTCTTGATTTTGTTTCGTTGGTCTATGTGTCTGTCATTGTACCAGTGCCACACTGTTTTGGTTACTGTCACTGTGTAGTAGGTTTTGAGATCAGGGAGTGCTATGCCTCCCACTTCTTTTTTGTTTTTCAGAAGTGCTTTGCTTATTTTGGATCTCTTTCTTCTCCAAATAAATTTGATAATTTCCTTTTGATCTCCTTGAAAAAGGAATTTGGTGCCAGTATTGGGATTGCATTGAACATGTGGATTGCTTTTGGTTGGATTGTAATTTTCACAATGCTGGATCTTCCAATCCACAAATTAGGAACATTTTTATACTTATTTAGATTTTTTTTATTGTGTCTTGCAGAAATGTTTTGTAGTTTTCTTTGTATCTCTACTTAGATTCACCCCCAAGTATCTTAATTTGTGGTTGTTGTTGTTGTTGTTGTTGTTGTTATGTGCTGTCGAGTCGTTTGCGACTCATAGTGACCCTGTGTACAACAGCCCTAAACCCTGCTCTATCCTGTGCCAATCGCATTGCCTCTGACACACCCATCCCGATTACCCCAGTCACTGAATCAATCTACCTCATAGAGGACCTTCCCCTCCTGCACTGTCCCTCCACCCTACCAAGCATGATGTCCCTTTCCAAGAACCTGTCTCTCCTTACAACATGTCTAAAGTATGTCAGACGAAGCCCCAGAATCCTTGCCTCCAAGGAGTAGCCTGGTTTAACCCTCTCCAGGATGAGTCTGTTTGTTTTCTTGGCAGTCCAGGGTACATTCAATACTCTTCTCCAGCACCACAGCTCAAAGGCATCAATTCTCCTCCTATCTTCCCTAGTCATTGTCCAACTCTCTGATGCATAACAAGTGATTGCAAAGACCATGGCCTGTATCAGGTGGACCTTAGTCTCCAGAGAGACACCGTTGCTCTTGAGTACTTTAGAGAGGTCCCTAACAGCAGACTTTCCGATCGCAATACGTTTTTTGATTTCCTGGCTGCTGGTACCAAGAGTGTTGACCATGGGGCTGAGCAAACTGAAGTAAATGGTCTTGCTTTCTTAATTTCCTTTTCTGTGTTTTCTTTGTTACTGTAGAGGAATCACATTAATTTTTTGGACTTTGGTTTCATATCCTGCAACCCTAATAAACTGATCTACTAGCTCAAATAGAGGATTTTTGGTTTATTTTTGTTGTTTAGTCCTTTTTGTTTACTGTATACACTATCAAATCATTTGCATATAGTGACAGTTCAACTATATCTTTGAGGATCTGCATGCTTTTTATTTCTTTCACTTTGTTGTATTTCTCTAGTAAGCACTTCTAATAAAATATTAAATAAGAGTCGTGATAGTGGGCATCCTGGTCTGGACTCTGTTTAAAAGGAAATATTAATAATATTTAAGTATTAGTGATTTAATTTTCTTTATTCTGTTGTGATATCACATCTATCATTAATTAATTGAGTTATTAGTGTCTTCTCCTTTTTTTTCCTTTTGTTAAGTTTGCCAATGGTTGTCCATTGTATGTACTCTTTCAAAATTCCAGCTCCTGGTTTTGTTGATGGCTTCAGTTGTTTTTATGTTGTCCATCTCGTTGATTCCAGCTCTTGTTCCTCTAATTTCTTTCTTCTAGAATCAATGGAGTTAGATTGCTGTTCTTTTTCTATTTAATGAAGGTGCTGAATTATAACATTAGTTTTGCTTCTTTCTTAATTTTTGTGTGTGTGCCTATTGCTATAAACTGGCCCCTCAAAATTGCCTTAGCAGATCCCAGAGGTTTTGGTATGTTGTATTTTCATTATTATTTTTCCGAGGAATTTTAAAATGTCATTCTTTATTTCTTCTATAACCCTATTGTGCTCTAACAGGGTGTTATTTAGCTTCCACATTTGTGGTTTCATAAACTTTATCCTCTTGTGGTTAATTTCTAGTTCTATGGCATTGTGGTCTGCAAAGACACTTTGTATGATTTCAAAGTTTTGGTTTTTTTTAAGTTCTTTTGAGGCTTGCCTTGGGTCCTAATATGTGGTCAATTCTGGAAAATGTACCATGTGCACTTGAGAAGAAAATGAACTGGGTTTTAGTTGGTTGCAGTACTTGAAATACATCCACAAGGTCAAGTTGACTGAATGTATAATTTAGATCTTCTGCATCTTTGTTGAATTTCTTTTGAGTTAACCTGTTCTTTGATGAGAGTGGTGTGTTAAAGTCTCCCACCACTACTGTGGTGCTATCTATTTCTTTCTTCAATTCTCTTTACTGTCGTTTTATGTATTTAGCAGGTCTATCATTTGGTGCATAGATGTTGACCAATGTTATATCTTCTTGATCTACTGTGCCTTTAATCATAATATTGTGTCCTTCCTTATGTTTTGTGGTTGTTTTCATCTAGAAGTCTATTTTATAAGAGATTAGTATTGCCACTCCTGCTTTTTTGTGGATGCTATTTGCTTGGTATATTTTTTCCAGCCTTTGATACTGAGTCTATCCTTCTCTTCATTTCTTAGATGTATCTCTTGTAGTCAACATATTGATGGACTTTGTTTTTTATCCATTCTGCTGCTCTTGCCCTTTTGATTAGTGCATTTAGTCCATTCACAATAACTGTGATTATTGACAGACAAGGTTTTATATTGTTGCCATTTTGTTGTTTTATTTTTTAGTTCATTCTTGTTACTATGATCCACCTACTTTCCTTTGGTGTCTCTGTCTATAGGACTTCCCTTAAGTGTTCTTGTAGTTTTGGTTTTGTTTTATAAATTCATTAAGTTTCTTCTTTTCTACAAAGGATGTAATTTCTCCTTCATATTTGATGGACAACTTTGTTAGCTACAGGATCCTCTCTTGCCAATTGTTTTCTTTCAATTTTCTGTGTATGCCGTCCCATTGTCTTCTTGCTTGCATGGTTTCTGCTGAAAAATCAAAAATTAATCTAATTGCTTTTCCTTTGTAGATGACTCTGTTTTTCTTGTGCTATTTTCAGTATTCTACCCTTATCTTTTATTTGGAGAATTTGACTATGATATGTCTTGATGTTTTCCTTTTTGAGTCTAGTCTGTTTGGTGTTCACTGAGCTTCCTGAATGTGGATTTTCTCATTCTTCATAATACTGTGAAGTTTCCTTTTGCTATCTCTCCCATGGTTTTCTCAGAGATTCCTCGATCCCTCTCATATTTTGGAATTCCAATCATACATATGGTATTCTTTTTTTATGTCATTCCACTTGATTCTAATTTTTTTTCATTTTCTTTATGTCTCATTTCTGATTTTTCTAACTAGTATGTTTACCTTGAAGTTCTTGTCTTCCAGTTCACTAACTCACTGCTCCATCTCTTCTGTTCTACTTTTTGTCCTTTAAGCATGTTGGTAACTTCTGCTATTTCAGTCTTAATATTCTAAATTGCATTTTCATGCATTTCTGTTCTTTCCAGTACTGTGTTCGTTGTACCCTCTCTATCTTCTGATGATTCTTTTAATTTCTTGTACCTCTTTATCTATAGTTTCAAATTTTCTTCTTCTACTTTTTGCATTTTCTATCATAGTTGTGCAAGTTCCTCCTCATCAATATATTTCTTCTGGCTCCGTGTGTCTGTGGTGTTTGCTTTCTTAATGGTTTCCATTGTTTCTTCCATCATTTGCAATTCTTCCATAGCTGTTCAAATAACTCTTCAGCAAATATTTATTCTTATTCTCTACCTCAAGATTATTCCCTTTATTTGTGGCATTTTTGGCTTTCATTGTTTCTTCCTTCATTTGTACTTTCATTCATAGCATTTCAGATGTCTCCACTTCTTCTTGACTTTGGGATATTTATGAGGATTGCAAGATTCTCTGCTCTTTTTTTGGAAAGGGTTTAATTTGGGTTTTTTTCCCCACAGTATTTGAAGCTGCCTGCTGCTCTTTTGACATGATGTGAAGGTTTTTTTTAATATATGTGAGGCCATTTCTATTGTGTCTGTGAAAGCTTTTGGTGATTCTTGTCTTTATGATGTTACCGATTAGTTGACTAATCAAAATGTTCAATCTTTGAGGTGAGCCACTCAATCTACTGAGAGTCCTTTCTGGGAAAATTTGTCTTTCTTAAAGTCCTTGAGGTTCTCCTTATTCTTCACCACAAACCTGTAGGAATCTCACCTTAATATCATGCCCTGTCACCAATTCTATTGTCCTTCCTCATGTAGGATGTGGCTGAATGGTGTGAGATCAGGTGCTCTACACAAATCATTTCTTATGCAACCTTTGTCTTGTACTATTATGTCTTCCTTTTTCTCTTTCTCTTGCATCTTTATATCTTCCTTTGTCTCTTTTCTCTTGCACCTTAATGTCTTCCTTTGTCTCTGGTGTAGTGGGAGATCAGGGTCACCAACTCAAGCAGCTTGTGTGCTGGGGGTTTCAGGTCAGCCCTTTTTCTTGCAGAGAGCAGAGAAAAGTCTTTGTGTGTTCTACAGTCTCTTGTCCTCTTTTGCCTCTGGGATGGCCCTGCAGCAGTGGAGGTAAGGATCCCCAGATGGAGGGACCTAAATGAGGGAAGCCTTAGTCCCATCTCCCCACAGCAATGAAAAGTGCTTGCTCTTGGTACAGATCCTCCCGTATCTTACCTTTTTTCTAGCAGGTTAGCGTCTCTGGTGTGGTGAGACTTCATATCCACCAGCTTAAGCAGCTTGTGTGCTGGGGGTCTCAGGTCAGCCCTCCCTCTTGCAGAGAGGTGAGAAGAGTCTTTGCTTGTAGTTTTGTGTCCTAAAGTTTCTTGTCCTGTTTGGCCCCTGGGATGGCCCCACAGCCATAGAGGCAAGGATCCTCAGATGGGTATCTGTATCCCCAGGGCACACATGTCTTTTGATTTTTTTTTTCCTCCACTGTCAATAGTGTTGATTGCGGATCTGAGTAAGATGAAATTTTTGGTAACTTTAGTCTTTCCCTATCATGATGTCTCCTATTGGTCTAGTGGTGAGAGTTTTTATCTTCTGGATGTTGAGATGCAGTCTATATTGAAGGCTGTAGTACTTGATGTTCTGCAACAAGTGTTTAATGTCCTCCTCACTTCCAGCAAGCATGGTTGTGTCATTTCCATAACACAAGTTGTTAATGAGTCTTCCTCTAGTCCTGATGCCCAGTTCTTCTTCATATAATCCACCTTCTTATATGTTTTGCACAGCATACAGACTGAATAGATGTAGAGAAATTAAACAGCCCTGATGTAACCTTTCTTGATTTTAAACTATGTAGTGATCCCTTGCTCTGTCTGGACTAGGTGTACACTTCTTGGTCTACGTTTCACAAGAGCACAATTAAGTATTCTGGGATTCCCATTCTTCTCAATGTTAACAATAATTTGTCATAATTCATACTATCAAATTACAGTCATTAAAATAGGGGTAAATATTAAGTAGATAAATTAGAGATTGTTCCTACCTTAGCAAAATGAAACATTGTCTTATAATGAGGCAGCTGATGATGGCCTAGTGGTAACAAGCTGTCCTACAATCCCAAAGGCATGCAATTTGAATCCACCAGTTGCTATGTGGGAAAAGGATGGTCAGTCTCCTACTGTGCAGTTTGCTCCCTCTAAAAATCCACTGGAGGGTCAGCTATGAGTTAGGACTCAACATCACATAACAACAACAACACATAGAACAGATTATATTCATTAGTGTTGAAATTTAGCCTAAATGTCCAAGTCACACATACTATGTTACATATATTTGAAATTTAGAGAGCATTACAAGGATACATAATAATATTGTATTCCTTCCCCCGCCCCCCGCCCCTTTTCCTGCCTTTTTATTTGTACAGCACAGGAGGACACCAGCCTCATGCAGATAGCACCAAGCCAGGGGGTAACACCAGTCCTTCGTCCTCAGATGGAGAACTCAATTATGGAGGCTTTGCAGGGGCCTGGATACCTTTAGGAGCCTTACTTGGAGCAGGAGCCTAGGTTGAGGCCTTAGCTGGCACCTGGGTTGCAGCCTTGGCTGGTTCCTGAGTTGAGCACTTTGCTGGAGCTTTGGCCTTACTGTCAGCCTTGGCTTTGGATTTTGGCCAGTTAAGCCAGAAAATGCAGGTCCAATCACACTTCTTAAGCCTGAGATGGGTGATGTAGACGAATCGGCTGAGCTTGCAGTTGACACCTCTTGGGATCCTGGGCTTGACCTCTTTGGGCTTGAAAAGAGCCTTCACAGCCTCAGTGCATTCATCCATTGTTGACCTGCATCTTCAGGCCCTTGTTGTTGTGCTTCTTGGTAAAGCGCATATTCTCAGGAATTTGGTGTCTCCTCCCTTAAGAGACTCATATCTTGTGATCTTGGTTTCTTGATACCATATCTGTGCCATTTTGGGACCGGTTGTGTGTGGTGTGGTTCTTGGATTTCACCATGTCTGCACCAACTCTGCAGCTCCAGAGTGCCAGTGACTGGAGGAGCTATTGTAGTTCTAAAACAAACATTGATCTTGAAACTTGTAAGTTTGTTACAACTCATAATTAGTTCTAACAATTTTTATAGATACCATTAGATGTTTTACTTGTTTGCCATCTGTTATCAAAGTTAGCTTTATTTTTGTTTTCAATATGAAAGCCTTTAGGGTTTTTTCCTATTGCATTGAGAAGATCTAGTTGTTGCAACAATGCTAAATAGAAGCTATTAGAGCAAACATCCTTGACTTTTATTGCTTAGAAGGGACATACATCTAATTTTTTTTTTATCAAATAAGATGCCACCTGTAGGTTTTATATATTCATTTTATTAGATTGATGTAGTTCACTTCTCTTCTTAATGTGCTGAGTTCACAGTTATATTCTGTGAAATTTTTTCTACTGAGTATGTGGTTACAGGTTTATATTTTGCTAAATTACCTTTATTTCTGAGTGTTAAATCAACACTGCCATCCTGGGATAAATCCCAATAGATCTCTATGTATTATCCTTCGTTGTATGTTACATTCATCTTAAAATTTTATTAAACATTTCTTTTTTATGGTCATGAAGTATATTGGCCTATATATTGGTTTTTTGTAATATCTTTCATTTTTCTTATGGAATGAGCTAGAAACTACTCTAGCGTTTCCTTTTTTTCTGCAAGAATTTATGTAAAATAAGTGAAAATGTACATCATTTCTTCAGTGAGTCCATCTGAGCCTAGAGGGGTTGGGCTTTTTGTTTTTTTGTGTGTGTGTGTGTTTTTTTTATTGTGGAAATGTATTTTAACTACAAATGCAATTTTCTTAACATACATATTCAGTACTAGTAAGACAGTCTCTTGCCAAACAATTTAAGGCCTCTAATTTGTTCATTGGCCTAGTGGACAGAAAGTTACGCTACCAAGCCCAAGGTGGGTGATTTTAATCTGTGGCCCTCAGCCCTGGTTCAAATTGGTTTTTTGTCTAATATTCTTCTAGGTGGTACGAGTCTGCTGGTATAGCATTGCTGTACAGAAGTAACTTGTAGTTGCTGTGATGCTAAACACTGAGACACTGAGGTGCCAAATATGATAATGTTACCCGTGGTGGACAGTGTTTGGTGGAGCTTCCTGATTAAAAGAAGCTTGGAAGCAGGAGTGGCATCCACTTCTGAAATGGCTTGCCTCCAGACACTCTATGAACAGTGCACAGGTCTTTCATTCATAGGGTCGCTATGAGTTGTCTATGACTTGATGACACCTAACAACAACAACAACAACGACAGTTGGTTCTGACTTGATTGCACATAACAACATATTGGGGGGTTTTCATAACAACTATTATTAATATTTTTGTTTAAATAGTCAATTATTGTTTTTTTATTTTTGGAAAAAATTACTTTATTTGTACACTTAAGAATTTGTACATGGAAACTTACATTATAATTATGTGAAACTGGAAGAACTGTTAGGAAAAAACAAGGGATTAGCTTTTTTTGATTGTTCATTAAGAAAGATAGAGAAATTAAAAAAAAAAAACCAAAAAACCAACAAGATAGTAAACTAAAGAACATTTTCCAGGTCCAAATGTTGTAAAGACAGTCTCTTAAAGATGGTTAAGAAAAAAATTATTATGATAGAATGATTGATTCATCTATTTTGTGATTTCTAATTTTTTCTTGAACAAATGTAAATTCTATCACTTGTGTTCTATCTCACTAAAGCATAGGGTCAATGAGTTATAAAACAATATTCCTCTATATGAAAAATAAAATTATATAATTTTATGGATGATTATCTATTAGCAAAATTACATAAATTTTCTTTTAGCCCACTTACTACTGATTGTCTCTAATTTCACAATCTGGGATATATATCCCAGATATCTGGTTAACTGAAGCTTCTCTGAGAGGGATTCAAAAGATACTTGAAAAAATAAAATACTGTCGTAAAATTGAAGAGAATATCAGAAATAAGTCAAAATAATTTGGAATCTATAGCAACCTCTTTAAAGTGTTAAAAGACAAAAATCTCATTTTGAGGACCAAGGTGTGACTGACATACCTATTAGTATTTTCAGTTCCTTCACACACAAGCAAAAGCTGGACAATAAATAAGGAATACTGAAAAAGAATTGATGTCTTTCAATTAAAATGTTGGTGAAAAATATTGATTATCTTTATATTGATTTCCAGAAGAATAAACTAAAAATGTTTCTTAGTACTAAAGATGGCTAGTCTCCATCTCTTGTATTTTAGATATACTATCAAGAGGGACAAGCACTTGGAGAACTGCATCATGCTTGGTAAAATAGTTTTTGTTGTTGATGTTACTGCTGTTGTTATATGCCGTCAAGTCGCCTGCAACTCATAATGACCCTATGTACAACAGCCCTAAAGCCTGCTCTCTTCTATGCCAATCTCATTTTCTCTGACACACCTACCCCAATTACCCCAGGGACTGAATCAATCTATCTCATTGAGGGTTTTCTGCTCTTAAACTGTCCCTTCACCCTCCCAAGCATAATGTCTCCCTCTCCTTGCCACAAGTCCAAAGTATGTCAGACGAAGCTTCAGAATTCTTGTGTCCATGGAGCAGCCTGGTTCACTATCTCTAGGACAAAACTTGTTTGTTCGCCTAGCAGTCCATCGTATATTCAATTCTCATCTCCAGCACCACAGCTCAAAGGCATTGATTCCCCTTCTATCATCCCTAGTCATTGTCCAGCTTTCTCATGCATAGCAAAGTCCATGGCCTAGATCAGGCGAACCTTAGTCTCCAGACTGACATCATTGCTCTTCAGTATTTTGTAAAGGCCTCTGGCAGCAGATTTTCCCAATGCAATTAGTTTTTTTATTTCCTGGCTTCTGGTAACAAGAATGCAGATTGTGGAGCCAAGCAAACTAAAGCTGTTAACAATGTCGATCTCTTCACCATCTATCATGACGCTACCAATTGGACCAGTGGTGAGAATCTTTGTTTTCTTGATGTTGAGCTTCTATCCATAGAGGATCAGAAGAAAAAAAATAGGTGGATTGATGCAGTGGCTACAGTAATTGACTCAAATAAAGCAATAATTATGCAGGATTGGACAATTCATTCATCTGTACATGAGGTCTTTGAGTCAGAACTAACTAACTGGATGACATCTAATGACAACAAAATCTGTATATATCTCTGTTTCTTTAAAATAAAAAAAATGCCTTATTATTGAGTCATTCAGACCCTAATTGATAATCTGTTTACTTTTTTGGAGTTTTTTATTTTAATGTGTTTTGAAGGTTATAGCAAATTTCTAGTAACAATACAAGAAGTTGCATTATATTTCTTGCTCAAATTCTCCAACTGTTTTCATTTCATGCTCTTTAATTTTATAGAGTATACCTTCAGGCTTGATGTTGAAGAAGGAGTGGGAATCTCCAAAATTCCTGTGCATCCCATTGGATATAATGATGCAGAAAGTATATTACGGTATGCTTTTCTAATTAGATATTGAGATATTTTGTTTTAAGGTGTTTATTTCCCTGATATAAAAATAAAAATGACATATATCAAAATTTCTCAAGAAAAAATAACAGGACACTTAACTTTTTTCCTCAGATTAAGTTGGGAATTTTTGTTTCTTTTTCTCTTCTATTTTTTTATTGGTTCACATACAAAATTTGTATACATTGTGTTTCATTCATATACATAGTATTTTACAGCCTTTCATTACAATGTGTTTCATACCATTACTCCCATACATTGCTTGTTTGTTTGGTTTTTAGTTAATTTTTTCCCCTTGTTGTATACCATCAAGTTGAATCTAATGGCACAGGAGGAGATTGCCCCTTCTTCTCCAGTGGAGCATGTGGTGAATTTGAACTGTGTGACTTCAGGAATGCAGCACAGCTTCTTGCCACTAGGCCACCAGAATTCCCTCCCATGCATTGCTTTTTTTTCTAAAACCAGTCACCATTGATCTATGCAAACTATCACCTGGTCTTTTCAGGTCTCCATTGGATCTTTTCTAATTCCTTCATTCCTTCCCTCTGCCTACCAAATTCTACTACCTTGTAATTTTTCATCCTTCTTACCCTTAGTTCCCATGCCCCTCACCTTACCCCATTGGATTTCCCCTTTGGACTTTTATACTCATATTACCAGTTATCTTTCTCCTTTTACAATAATGGTCATATTCAATATTTGTCCTTATGAAACAGAGCATAATGGGTTCAAGCATCTCCCATATTATATGTTGTTGTTGTTGTTGTTGTTGTTTTTGTTGTTAGGTGCCAGCAAGTCACCTGTGACTCATATCAACCCTATGTATAACCCTAAACGCTGCTCTGTCCTGTGCCAGCCTCACTGTCTCCAACACACCAACCCCATTACTCTAGTCACTGAATCAATCTACCTCATAGAGGGTCTTCCTCTCTTGTGCCATCCCTCCACCCTCCCAAGCATGGTGTCCTTCTCCAAGGACCAGTCCCTCCTTACAACATGTCCAAAGTATGTCAGACAAAGCCCCAGAATCCTTGCCTCCAAGGAGCAGCTTGATCTAACCCTTTCCTGAATAAATCTGTTTGTTTTCTTGGCAGTCCATGGTACATTCAATACTCTTCCCCAGCACCACAGCTCAAAGGTGTCAATTCTCCTTCTATCATCCCTAGTCATTGTCCAGCTTTCTCATGCATAGCAAAGTCCATGGCCTAGATCAGGCGAATCTTAGTCTCCAGAGTGACACCATTGCTCTTCAGTACTTTGGAGAGGTCCCTAACAGCAGACTTTCCCATCGCAATACATTTTTTTTTTATTTCCTGGCTACTAGTGCCAAGAGTGTTGACCAAGGAGCGAAGCAGACTAAAGTTGTTAACAATCTCAATCTCTTCACCATCCATCCTGATGCTGTCAGTTGGTCCAGTGGTGATAATATTTGTCTTCTTGACACTGAGCCTCAATCCATACGGAAGGCTGAAGTCCTGGACTCTGCAGCAAGCGCTTCAGGTCCTCCTGAAGCAAGTAGGTTTGTGTCATCTGCATAACGCAGATTCTTGATAGATCTTCCACCAATCCTGATGCCACACTTCTCATAGCACCCAGCCTCTCAGATAATCTGTTCTGCATGCAGGTTGAAAAGGTATGGAGATAGGACACATCCCTGGCGTACACCTTTCCCAATTTTGAACCATGCAGTGTTTACTTGCTCTGTTCTGATGACTGCCTCTTGGTCCAAGTATAGGTTTCTCATTAGCATGGTCAGGTGTTCTGGGATTTCCATTCTTCTCAGAGTAGCCACAGTTTGTTATGATCCACACAGTCAAATGTCTTTGTATAATCAATGAAGCACAGATAGACATTCTTCTGGTACTCCCTGCTTTCAGCTAATATCCATGTAACTCAGCTACAATATCCCTAGTACCACAACCCCTTCTAAATCCAGCCTGGACTTCTGGCAGTTCTCTGCTGATGGGCTGTTCCAGTCATTTTTGGATAATCTTCGATAGAATCTTGCTTGATGTGAAATCAATGATATTGTTCTATAGTTTCCACCCTTCTTTGGAATGGGAACAAATACAGATCTACATTCACTTGTTGATAAACATCTGGGCTGTTATAATATTTTTGCTATTGTGAATAATGTGATATGAACATTGGTGTACAAATTTCCATTTGTGTCTCAGTTCTATTTTCTTCATGGTATATTACTAGCAGTGAAATAACTGGATTATATAGAATTTCTATGTTCAGCTTTCTGAGTAAATGCTAAATTGCCTGTCAGAGTGGAAGCATTCCTTTTTGATAGGTTTTGTTTCCTTTTTGAATATCAGTGACCATAGATAAATGGGTTAATTTCTGGGTTCTCTAGTTTGTTCCTTTGGTCTATGTGCCTCTCATTGTACCAGTACCATGCTGTTTTGATTAGATATTATGGAGTGCTATGCCTCCCAGTTCATTCTTCTTTTTAAGAATTGATTTGCTTATTCAGGGGTCTCTTTCCCTTCCAAATAAACTTGCTAGTTGCCTTTTCTATCTCTTTGATAAAGGAATTTGGTAACTGTTTTGGGATTGCATCTAGCATGTAGCTTTTTTTTTTAGTAGAATTTTCATTTTCACTATATTGAGTCTTCCTACCCATGAATAAGGAATTTATTTATGTCTCTTACTATCTCTTGCAGTAGTATTTTCTAGTTTTCTTTGTACAGGTTTTTGTGGCCTCAAACCATGTACCTTTAGGATTGCAGTGCAACTTCTTGCCACTGGACCACCGGAAGTCATTAGGTTTACTTCCAAGTATCTCAATATGTAGTTGGTTACTGTAAATGATATTACTGTCTTAGTTTCATTGTCCATGTTTTCTTTTTTTACTATAAAGGAATACAGCTGATTTTTGTTTATTGATCTTGTATCCTGCCATACTACTAAACTGGTCTATTAAGTCTAACAGGGTTTTTTGTTGAGTCCATGGGGTTTTCTGTGTAAACCATCATATAATCTGTATAAAGTGACAGTTTTATCATCTCTTTGCCAACCTGGATGCATCTTACTTCCTTTTCTTGGATCAGGCACACCTTAGTCTCCAGGCTGACATCATTTGTCTTCAGCACTTTGGAGAGATCCCTGAGAGCAGGTTTACCCAGTGCAATTAATCTTCTGATTTCTTGACTGCTGGTGCCAAGCTTGTTGTTTTTTGTAGTCTATATCTTTGATTTTGGAGAATCTGTGAATGTCTTGATGTTTTTCTTTTGAGATCTGATCTAGTCATTTTGGGGTTTGCTGAGCTTCTTGAATGTGGATTTTCTTTTTCTTTATGATACATAGGAAATTTTCTTTTAGAACCTCTTCCACATTTTTCTCAGTGCTTTCTCTGTCCTTCTCATCTTCTGGAAATCTGATCATACATATGTTGTTTCATTTGTGTATTGTTTTGTTTTCTTTTTCAATGTGCAGTTAGAGGGGTTATTTTTTTCACAATATTTGAAGTTGCCTGCTACTTTCTTGATATTATGGGAAGTTCTTCTTGATATGCATTAGGCCATTCCTATTGTTTCTGTGTAAGTTGTTGAAAATTTTTATCCTTATGAGATTGTCAGTCAGCTGCAGTCTTAAGTGTTCTGTCAATGAGGATGGACAACTTAACTTGCTCTGTTGGAAATCCTTTCTGGCCCTGTGGAGTGGGAAAGTTTGTCTTTCCTAAAGTCCTCTTCAGATCCTCTCTGGTCTGCAGTGCAGCCCTCCAGGAATAGTGCCTTATTGTAGCCCT
The DNA here is from genome assembly GCF_000299155.1 of Elephantulus edwardii. NCBI lineage: Eukaryota > Metazoa > Chordata > Mammalia > Macroscelidea > Macroscelididae > Elephantulus > Elephantulus edwardii. The sequence goes on from NW_006400294.1 coordinate 180,742, forward strand.
CTCTCTTGAAGTTTATTGTCCTCTTTAGTCTTCCAAGTGTCAAGACAAAATTCCTGACCTGGAGCAGTTTCTGTCCAGGGGATGGCAGGCAGCTTTCTCCCCAGCACTTAAATGTCCTGGCTTTAGTAGTGAATCTCTTGTCTGATTACAGCTCCTTCTCTGAAGTTCTATTGTCCTCTTTGGTCTGCAGACTTAGATAGGCATCCTGCCAGAAGGAGTTTCCCTTCTGGGAAGTTGCAGGCTCCTCACTGCCCAGCAACACAACATGCTAGATCTGAGAGTGAATCTCTCACCTGATTAAAGTCACCTCTCTTGAAGTCTACTGGATCAGTTTCTATCCAGGGAATGGCAGGATATAATAAGTTCTCTTAGTGGCTGACGAATAAAATGTTCTCTTTGCTACAAATGAATATTTTAAATGCAAGAATACTGATAATAGGATTTTTAGGTAGTTATATTTCCTTGTTGTTTCTGCTGTGCTTTGTCATGTCAAAATTGACCCATAACTTACCCTCCAGAAGGTTTTTAGAGGCAGTAATTCACATGGAAGGAGATTGTCATACCTTCTGCAGAGCCACTGGTGGTTTCGGATTATTGTAGTTTCTTACTACTAGGACACCAGAATTTCCTATTATTTCCTTAGATATAGATTTAATATTTACACTTGACCTTTGTGTTCAAACTGTGATTATGTTTGTGCCTAAGTCAGTGGTTATATTATTATAGATATACAATGTGTAATATGGTAGTCATTATCCATAGTGGCTATTGAATACTTGATATATGACTACTCTGAGTTGAGATATGCTTTAAGTATAAAACGAATATTGCTCATTGAAAATGTAGTTTTTAAAAGAGAATATAAAATAACTCGTTAATATGTTCTTAAATTAAATATTATAATCACAGTTTTCATAGATGGAATAAAACAATTTACCTGTTCCTTTTTACTCTTCTTAAAAAAGACACTGGGAAAAGTGACTTTCATATACTTCTGTAGGGCAGAACTAGTATAGAAGTTAGTAATTAGCTTATAAATTGAAACCTCTCCAGCAATTGTTATGTGTATGTGATGGGGAAAATAAAACCACTATTGAATCTAGGAAGAGAGTGCCCTAGTGGTAAAGAATTACAGTGCCAGTCTGAAGGCTTGTGGTTCAAAGTCACTAGTTGCTCTGTGGGAGTAAGATGGGCAATCTTCTCGCTTGTGAGTAACTGCCTCTGAAAATCTGTTAGAAAGTCAGATATGGATTGGTTTGTACTCAATAGCACACAAAATGGTATCTAGGAAGGGAGTTTCTGGTGGTATACTCGATAGGAAGTTTACACTGCCAACCCAAATCCACTAGCTTCTCTGAGAAAGAAGGGCAGGCTCCTCCCATGCAACTTGTAGCCTCTGAAAAACTCCCTGGGTATCAGCTATGAGTTTTTTCAAACTTAACATCAGTGAGTGAGTGAGTAATATCTAGGAGGGAGCTGTGGTGGCCTAGTCCACAGAGGGTTGTGCTGCAGACCTAGAGGGCTCGTGTCTCTTGCTCTTTGAAACCACCAATAGCTTCATTGTAGAAAGATGGGCAGTCTCCTTCTGTGAGTTTTGCAGCCTCAGGAACTAAATGGAGGATCGGATATAAATCAGTTTGGACTAGATATCAGTAAGTGAATTAGTGAATATATAGGAAAAAGCAGGATGTAGGACATGTAACTAGAAAAATGTCATTGTAGAGGTGGTCATTAAACAATATGATCCTGTTTCTTTGAATATGAACTTTGACAATAAGAGATCCTCAAAGTCTCAAATATTGGTTCAGTTTGTGAATTATTCCATTTAAAAACTATTCAAGAAATTATAGGAAACTATTTCAAAATACTATACAATATAAAAATTTTAATAGTAAAGCTACTCTTCAAATTTAATTATTTCTGGTTTTATAATTTCTGATTTGGTGCTTGATTTCTAAATTATTTTGCTGCTGATTAAAATAAAGCCTACTTTTTAAAAAATTATTGAGATTTTAATGAAAGTTTATAGAGAATTTGGATTTCCATTCATTCATTTTTGCACATTTCCTCCCTGCCCCACCTCCAGTTTGCTTTTCTCTTTGAAAAAAAAAATTCTTTCATTGTTATATAATTTCTCACCCCATCTTAGTCCACTTTACTGTGCAGCTCTTATTCTGGACTGTTGTCATGCAAATAATACCTAGTCATATATTACTTTTAAGCAGTTCTTTCCCTATTCTGTTTTAATTATTTACCCTCTTTTTTCTTAGTTTCCCCCAACCCCGATGTCAGTACTATTTTATAACAGTGGCATTATGCAGTGTTTGTCCTTTTGTGACTGAGATATTTCACTCATCATAATGTCTTTCAGGGTAACTTATTTTGTATAATATTTCATTAGTTCCTTGTTTTTCAGTGCTGCATAGTATTCCATTGTGTGAATATACCACAGCTTCTCTACCTATTAGTTTGTTGATGGGCACCTAGGTTGTTTTCAACTTTTTGCTATTTTGAACAATGCAGCAATAAACATGGGTGTACATATCTCTGCTTGTGTGGCAGTTCTGGTTTCTTTAGGATATATTCCCAGTAGGGGAATTGCTGGGTCAAATGGTATTTTTATTTCCAACTTTTTGACAAAGTGCCATACTGCCTTCCATAATGGTTGCACCATTTTGCCCTCCTACCAACAGTGAATAAGGTTTCCAGTTTTTCCACAACCTCACCATCATTTGATGTTTACTGTTCTGTTGAATTTTGTTATTCTTACTGAAATGACATGATATCTTATAGTTGTTTTGATTTACATCTCTCTTAGAGCTAAGGATTTTCAACATTTCTTCATGTGTTTGTTCGCCATCTGAAAGTCTTCTGTGGTGAAGTGTCTTTTCATATTCTGTGTCCATTTTGTGATTGGTTGTTTACCTTTATCTTGTTATGAAGCCTACTGTTCTTTTTCAACTGTTAATTATATTCTTTAGTCTTAAGTAGTTTTCTAAGTCTTTAGGATAAAATTAATTACTAATTTATAGAAATTAAATGATGACAATATAGGAATTGTTCACATTCTCAGATTTATGTATTATAATAATGGTAATATTTACATAGAATTTCTAATATTCTACAAATTGTTCTAAACTTTAATAAATCCTTAACAAAACCCCTGTAGATATATTCTATAATTTTCCCTATTTTACTAAGGAGACAGTGAGCACACATGAATTAAGAAACTTGCAAATAATAGATATATTTAAGTAGCAATGCTAATATTCTAACCATAGGTTTTGAAAAACACCAGTATTTTTTAACTGCTTTGCTGTATTGTGTTTTAATAATATATATGCAAAGGATATATTTGTAGACATATTTTAAGTTTGTAGCCATAGAGAGAAAATTATATGTAGCCATAGAGAGAAAATTATATGTGATTTTTTAAAGCTAAGTGTATAAAATTATGTTTAAAATATTCTTCTATATTGGAAACTACTCTTCTGTATTTGGACTGACGTTTGCTGCAAAGCCCAAGCAAGGTAGTCTTTATTGTGGATTGCATCTCAACATCGAGAAAACAAAGATTCTCACCACAGGGCCAATTGACAGGATCATGATAGATGGAGAAGAGGTTGAGGTAGTTAACATTTCATCTTGCACAAGTCTACAATCAACATGGTTGGCAGCAGTAGTCAAGAAATCAAAAGATAAGTTGCATTGGGAAAGTCTGCTGTCAAGAATCTCTCCAGAGTGCCGAAGAGCAACAATGTCTGTCAGTCTGGAAATTAAGCTGCACCTGATCCAGGTGATGTCTTCTCAACTGCTTGTTATGCATCAGAGAGTTGGACAATGACTGAGGATGATAGAAGACACAATACCTTTGAATTGTGGCACTGAAGAAGAGTATTGAACACATGATGGACTGCTGAGAGAACAAATAGGTCCATCATGGAGAGGGTGAAAACAGGTTGGTTTTTGGAGGCAAAGACTTTGAAACTCTGCCTAACATACTTTTGAGTATGTTGCCATAAGGGACCGGTCCCTGGAGAAGGATATCATGCTTAGAAGAGTGAAGGGTCAGAACAGGGGAGAAAGATTCTGACTGAGGTGAATTGACACAGTGAATTTGTCAATGAGAGCAGCTGTGTCAGAGACAGTGAGTTTGGTTTGGGAAAGGGCAGGGTTCAGAGTTACAGGTTTGCTATGAGTCTTAGTTAACTCACTAACACATAACAACAACAGATTGGAATAAAAGGATATAATTTATTGAAGCTTTGAAAATGTGTTTGGTAGTTTTTAGCAAAAAAACAAGCCCACTTTTTTTAAAATCTATTTCAACTTATAGTGCCTCTCTATCAGGTTGACAAGGTTATAAATCTTAGTGTGAGAATACTGTCTTATCTTTTTCCTATGAAATGACTTGTAGATTTGAACCACCAACTTTACAGTTAGCAAATTGATGCTATGCCACCAAGCTTAACAGGCAATTTCAAAGATTAGCTCTAGAAGACAAAGCAAAATTTTATAACAAAATATGCAAAGAGCAGGAATCAGAGAATAAAAAAAGAACTCATTTAGTATTTCTCAAGTTGAAAGAACTGAAAACCATATTCAACCCTCAAGTTGCAAAGTAGAGAGGTGCTATGGCTAAATTTTGAACAACCCAAGAACCATCAAAATAAGGTGGAGGGAATACATAGAGTCACTGTACTAAAATAATTGGTTGAAACTGAGAAATTTCAGGAAGTACCATACAAACAAGAGCCAATGGTAATGAGGGAAGAAGTTCAAGGTACACTGAAGGCATTAGCACAAAATAAGATGCCAGGAGTCCATAGAATTCCAATTGACGTGTTTCAACTAACAGATGCAGCTCTGAATGTGCTCACCAGTGTATGCCAGGAAATTTTGAGGACAGCTGTCTGGCCAATTGACTGGAACAGATCCATAATTTGTTCCCATTCCCAAGAAAAGTGAATCAACAGAATGTGGAATTATCAAACAATATAATTAATAGCACATACAAGCAAAATATTGCTGAAAATCATCCCCAAATGACTAATACAGTACATCGATAGGGAACTGGGTTTAGAAGAGGATGTGGCACCAGGGATATCACTGTTGATCTAAGATGGATCATGGCTGAAAGCAAAGAATACCAGCAGAAGATCTATTTGTTTTATTGACTATACAAAGACATTTGACAATACGGATTGTAACTAACTATGGCTAATATTGAGAAGAATGCGAATCCCAAAACAGTTAACCGCCATCAGGTGAAGTCTAGATCTAAATCAAGTGAAGCAAGAGAACACTTCATAATTTAAAATCAGGAAGTGAGTACTTCAGGAATGTATCCTTGCTTCTTATCTCTTCAGTCTGTATGCTGAGCTTACAGTCATTCAAGAAATCATTCCAGAAACTGAACTTTGTGAAGAAGAATGTGGCATCAGGAACAAAGGAAGACTCATCATCAACCTCTGTCATACAGATGACACAACCTTGCTTGCTGAAAGTGAGAACTTGAAACACTTGCTGCAGAAGATCAAGGACTACAGTCTTCAGTATGAATTACATCTAAGCATCAGGAAAACAAAGGTCCTTAGCTCTGAACCAATAGGTTATATCATGATAGATGAAGAAAGGATTGATGTTATCAATGACTTCATTTTGCTTGAATTGACAGTCAGTGGGTACCACAGTCCATGGCTGTTTTACATTGGACAAACCCACTGTCAGGAACTTCTCTAAAATACTGAAAGGCAATGATGTCAGTTTGAAGACTAAGGTGTGCCTGATTCAGGCCATCATCTTTTCAATCACTTGCTACCCATTTGAGAACTGGTCAGCGAAAAAGGACAGTAGAAGACTTTATGCGTTTGAGTTGTGGTGTTGGTTAAGAGTACTTAATATCTCCTGGACTGCCTAAAGAACAAACAGATATGCCTTTTGAAAAGGGTGGTCAGAGCACTCCTTGGAAGCAATGAAAGTGAAGCTTCATCTCTCACACTTTGAGCATGTTTTTAGGAGAGACTATTTCTTGGAAAGGTACATTGAATTACAAAGCTGGAGGATCAGCAAAAGAGAGGATGATCCTGGTGAGATGGATTAACGAAGTGACTGTAGCAATGGTCTCAAGTGTGTCCGAGATGATGAAGATGACACCCATCATCAGATCTGTTTTTCACATCGTCACTATGAGTTGTATTCAATTTAACGGCACTTAACAACAACAACCCCCCAAAACGTCACTGCTGTTGAGTCAGTTCTGACTCAGTAGAGTAGAATAGAACTGCCCAGAGGGTTTCCAACACTGTAATCTTTATGGCAGGTACAGTAAAGAGTTGCACTGCTGTCCAAAAGTGATGCCTTTCTGGATGTTCAAATCTACTAACTGTTCCTCAGAAGAAAGATGAGCTATCCATCACCCATGTTATTTAGAATCTTAGAAACCTGTTGGAGGCTAAGCTATGAGTAGGTTCTGACTTGCTGGAAATTAGTTTGGTTGAGTTTCTTTTTTAATCTTAATGTAAACTGGCTTCCTGTTGAATTTATATCATTGATATAAAGTTGTTTAACAATACTAAATCACTGATAATAAATGCCTACCAAAGCATTTAACAAATATTTATTAAATATTTACTAAGTTCTGGATACCATAAACATTCATTGTGGAGATTGCATTCTAGTGAAAGAGCTAAAATTGTGATAAGTAACATCTTTATTATGTGAAAGATGAGAGGTAAAGAATAAAAAGTGAGAGGGAATGTGCATAACCAGCCTCTTTTCTTTAGCTAAAATGCAAACTGATATACACACATACTCACCTAACTTATGGCATTATTTACACTAATAAAGAGTTGGAAACAAATGTGACATCACGACTGGAGGAAGACTCATCAACAATTGCATTATGCAGTTGGCACACCCTTGCTTACGGAAACAGGAGGACTTGAAGCATTTGCTGCAGAAAGTCAAATACTGTGGTCTTCAATATGGATTGCATCTCAGTATCAAGAAAACAAATATTCTTACCACCAGGCTAATTGCAGCATCATGATAGATGGAGAAAACATTGAGGCTGTTAACAATTCCATCTTGCTGGGATCCATAATCAACACTCTTGGCATCAACAGTCAGGAAATCAGATGAGTTTTTTTAAGAAAATCAGCTGTAAGGGACCTCTTCAGAATGCTAAAGAGCAATGATGTCAGTTTAGATACAAAGGTGTTTCTGATACAGACAACAAAATGTGGTCTTCTCAATTGCTTATTAGGCATCCAAGAGGTTGACAGTAACTAAGATGACAAAAGAGAAATTGATGCCTTTGAGTTGTGGTGCTGGAGAAGGGTATTGAACATATCATGAACCGTCAAGAGAACAAACAGATCTCTCCTGGAGTAAGTGAAATTGAGTTTCTCCTTGGAAGCAAAGATTCTGAAGCTCCATCTCACATACTTGGTTGGGCATTTTTCCAGGAGGGACCATTTTTTGGTGAAGGATTCTGTGTTTGGAGGTTTGGAGAGTCAACACTGGAAAGGAAAACCCTGCATGACATGGTTTGACGTTACTATGGCAACGAGGGCAAGTGTGTCAGAGATAGTGAGATTGGCTCAGTATAAAGCAGGGTTCAGAGTTATTTTTCGTAAGATTGCTATTAGTTGCCATCAACTCTGTGTTGCAAAAGGGAAATCATGCTTGGAAGGGTGGAGGAGCAGTGCAAGGAAAGAAGACCCTCGATGAGATGGATTGATTCAGTGACTGGGATAATGAGGGTAGGCATGTCAGAGACAGCAAAGTTGGCACAGAATAGAGCAGGGTTCAGGGCTATTGCACATGGGGTCGCTATGAGTCACAAGTGACTCAATGGCACGTAACAACAACCACTGAGTCTAAACCAACCCATAGCTGACCCTCTGTGAGTTTTCAGAGGCAGTTTAATCACACAGGAGGAGATTGCCCATTTTTCTTCTGCAGCAGCTGTTGGATTTGAACTCCATGACTTCGGATTGCAGCACAATTTCTTACCACTAGGCCACCAGATCTCAGGGGTTGATTAGACATTGTAATTAGTGAATTACATTAATCAATGATGACTAATGTTATAAACCATTGGATTTTCTGTTAGCTTAGTCACAAGGATCTGTGCTGCCAAGCCAAAGGCACATGGTTTGAATCCACCTGCTGCTTTGAAAAAGAAAGGGGAAATCAACTACCTTGGTATTTACTGCCTCTGAAAACCTGCTGAAGTATCAGCTATGAGTTGATTCCAACTTGATAGCACATAACAACTACTTAAACTTATTGGAAGCAAACTGCCACATCCTTCTCCCCTAGAGTGGCTGATGCATTTGAACCACTGATTTTCAAACCAGGCTGCCTTGTTCCACTTAACCATCTGAAAAATAGCATGTTTTGTAAGCTCTGGTGGCCTAGAGGTAAGGAGTTGTGCTGGCAACCCAAAGGTAAATATCTCAAATCCACCAGCTGCTCATGGGCAAGAGATGGGCAGTCTTCTTCCATGCGATTAACTGCCTCTGAAAACTCTCTCTGGAGGGTCAGGTATGGGTTGATTTCAACCCCACAGTACACAACAACAATGTTATAAAACAAAATGTCTCTAAATGGTTGAATGGAAACTAATATGATTTGTAAGCTTAAATTTATCATTTATCATTTAAAAAATCCTGAAAAATGAAAGAAGAGTATTTCTTCAATGTGTGAATGAAAAATTTCATCATCAGACTTCATGGTGTCTTCTCAAAAACTGAACATATTCAGCCTTATGCTGTCATTGTCATTTCTCTCAACAGTCATATGGGAGGTCCTGCTCCTCCAGATGACAGCTGGAAGGGAAGTCTTAATGTGAATTATAATATTGGACCTGGATTTACTGGGAATAATTCTTTAAGGTAATTTTGCATTATTATAGTTATCTAGAAAATTTTTTTATTCTTAACAGCAAAAAACTAAGGTTGTTTACATTGCTATTTTGTTTATCTATTTTTCCTCACATTTTACTGTTGCTGTTAAGTGCCGTTGAGTCATAGATGACTCATAGTGACCCTATGAACGAAAGACCTGAACACTCTTATTTTACTGGTGAAAAATTTATCATTTAAAATTGCTTAAGAAGTACTTATAAAATCATGTGGCCCTCTAATGATATTATCATGTTTCATATAGTCTTATAAATACCTACATTTCAATTAAACTTTTAAAATTTTGTGCATTGATTTTTTTAAAAACTTTCTTCTTAG
>NW_006400294.1:190390-195923 GCF_000299155.1 Elephantulus edwardii
ACTGAGATACTTCACTCAGCATAATGTCCTCCAGGGTCACCCATTTTGAATAATATTGCATGAGTTTTTTGCTTTACAATGCAGCATAGTATCCCATTGTGTGAATATACCTCAGCTTCTTTATCCATTTGTTTGTTGATGAGCACTTAGGTTGTTTCCAACTCCTTGCTATTGTGAACAGTTAGCTAAAGATTTTAAGACAGCTTTCAAATAACTGAAAAAATATTACCCATGGAAAAAGTTAAGTAAAGGGGAGGGACATGGATAAAGAAGAAGAGATAAAGAGTGTTTTATCACTTAATTGTTGTTGTTGCTGTTATGTGCCATCGAGTTGCTTACCCTGCTCTATTCTTTGCCACTTAATATGTGTGTTAATTGTTGTTGCTATGTATCTGAGTCATACCAACCCATACTTGACCCTCCAGTGGGTTTTTAGAGGCAGTTAATCACATGGGAGGAGATTACCCATGTTTCTCCTGTGGAGCAGCTCGTGGCTTTGAACTGTGTGCCTTTGGGATTTCAGTGAAGCTTATCACTAGGCCACCAGAGCCGAAGAGATTGAGATTGTTAATAGCTTCCATTTGCTTGGCTCTACCATCAACACTCTTGATACCAGAAGTCAGAAAAATCAAAAGACAAATTGCACTTGGGAAAGTCTGTTGTCAGGGACCTCTCCAGAGTGCTTAAGAGCAACAGTATCAGTCTGAAGACTAAGGTGCACCTGATCCAGGACACTGTCTTCGCAATGTCTTGCTATGTATCAGAAAGCTGGACAATGACTAGGGATGATAGAATAAGATTTTATGCCTTTGAACTGTGGTTCTGGAGAAGAGTGTTAAATATACCATGGACTGCTAGGAGAATAAACAGGTTTGTCCTGGAGAGGGTAAAACCAGGCTCATTGTTGGCAAGGATTCTGAAGCTCCAGCTGACAGAAAAAGTTTCTTCTTGGGGGCTAGGATCTTGAAGCGTTCTCTCTCATATAATTTGGGCATGGGGCTGGGAGGAACCGGTCATTGGAAAAGGGCTAGGAAGGATGGAAGAACAGCACAGGAGACAAAGACCTTGGATTAATGGATTGTACAGTAACTGGGGCAAAGGAGTTGGTGTGTCAGAGTCAAGTGAGAGTGGCTCAGGACAAGGTAGGCTTCAGAGCTGCTATATATAGTGTTGCTATGGGTTGCAGGTGATTAGATGGCATGTAACAATGACAACAACAAGAGGTGGCAGCAGCAATAGCACCCACCTTCTGGGCAGCTTTTTTCTTGGTGTGATGAGCCTGTAGACCCACCCCAGCTTCACCCACCTTGGAGCAGATAAACTCGTGCCACTCTGGCATGTGTAACAGCTCAACATTGTTGATCTCCTGCAACATCCCTGTAATCTTTCCAGCGAGGGCTGAATGCATTGTTTGGATGAATGAGAACAAATGTTCTCCCAGCATCTGCTTTTGTTCTTGTGGGGGTGCTGCAGCCAACATGGAAGCAGTTAGGGCCTCCTGACCCTGCACATGGACTGCAGCCTTTGGATGTTTCAGGGGCTGCAGCACAGGATGAGAGCTGTAGACACTGGAGGTGTATGATTCCACAGCCCAAGGAGCAACAGCTGCTATAGCAGACCAATGCGCTAGGTTTGCACAGCTCTGGGTGCACCAACTCTCTTAGTGGTAGTAAGGAGGCCACAAGAGGCCAGAGCATTACCAGTCAGTGCCAGATGGCAAAGTTGGACATGACCCAGAAAGCCTTGAGGTCTCCTGTAGGCTAGTATTTTTCTTTTCTTTTCCTTTCTGTTCTTTTCTTCTCTTTTCTCTCTTCTCCTCTCCTCTCCTCTCCTCTCTTTTCGTTCTTCCTCTCTTCCTCCCTTCCTTTCAATATTTACAGAGATTTTGGATTTCCATTCATTGATTGCTGCACTTCTCTCCCCACCCAGCCCTCCCCACCTCCAGTTCACTCCTCTCTTTCAAAAGTAAAAGAAACACTTCCTCCCTGGTACACAATCCTCCTGCACCGCTCCCACCACCCCAAGTACATTCCACTATGCAACCTTAATTGTGGACTCCTGTGATAATCATACATCCTATCATACATTGCTTTTAAATTATTCACTCCCCTATCTGTTTCAGTGCAGCATACACAATCTATCCAGTTTTTCTCAGTCTTACCCCAACCCTGATATCAGTCCCATTTTACAGCAGTGGCACCATGCAGTATTTGTCCTTTTGCAACTGAGATATTTCACTCAGCATAATGTCCTCCAGGCTTACCCATTTTGAATAATATTGCATGAGTTCCTTGTTTTTCAATGCACGTAGTATTCCATTGTGTGATATACCACAGCTTCTCTATCCATTCATTTGTTGAGGGGCTCCTGGGATGTTTCCAACTCCTTGCTATTGTGAACAGAGCCGAGATAAACATGGGTGTGCATATATCTGCTTGGATGTCAGTTATGGTCTCTTTGGGATATATTCCCAGTAGTGGAATTGCTGGGTCAAGTGGTATCTCTATTTGCAACTTTTGAGAAAGCACAATACAGCCTTCCACAGTGGTTGCACCATTTTACACTCCCACCAACAATGAATAAGGATTCCAGTTTCTCCACAACCTCACCAGCATTTGTTGCTTGATGTTCTGTTAAATTTTGCTATTCTGACTGGGGTGAGATGATATCGTATAGTTGTCTTGATTTGCATCTCTCTTAGAGCCAGGGATTTTGAACATTTCTTCATGTGCTTGTTGGCTTTCTGAATGTATTCTTTGGTTAAGTGTCTGTTCATATCCTGTGCCCATTGTTCAATTGGATCATTTACATTTATCTTCTTGTGGTGCTCAAGTATTTTATAAGTTCTAGACATAAGTCCCTTTTCTGACATGTCATTACCAAATACTTTTTCCCAGTCTTTGTCTTCCCTTTTTACCCTGGTGGAGAAGTTTTTGGATGTGCATAGGGATTTGATTCTTAGAAGGTCCCATTCATCTATTTTATCTTCTCCTGGTTGTAGATTTTTCAGGACACTTGGAAGACTGTTTATTTTGTGGGTTAGGACTACTAGAGTTCTTCCAAGCTTTTTTTGAATGAAGTTTATAGTCCTTGGTTTTAGTCCTAGATCCATGATCCACCTTGAGTTGGCTTTTGTATACGGAGTGAGGTGTGGATCTTGCTTGAGTCCAGTATTTTTAATGTGAGCACAGTATTCAAAATGGACAGATTTATAAATAAATAACAAATACTCAAAACAAGCTCCTCTGCTTTCTCTCATGAACTGAAATAAGGATAATTCATTAATCCATGACAGAGTGACAGGTGTTGCCACCAATAGGGAATAATTAGCTTTTGTAAGTAAACACACAAAATGCAAAACATGAGAGAGGAGAGAGGGAAATCTTCTCACATGAGATTTACCACTTTTGAAAACATGTTGGATTTCAGCTGAGTCATTTCCGACTTGATGGTTGTTGCTGTTGTTGTTATGTGCCGTCGAGTCATTTGCGACTCATAGCAACCCCATGTACAACAGCCCTAAACCATGCTTTATCCTGTGCCAATCTCATTGCCTCTGACACACCCATCCTGAGTACCCCAGTCATTGAATCAATCCACCTCATAGAGGGTCTTCCCTTCCTGCGCTGTCCCATCACTCTACCCAGCATGATGTCCCTCTCCAAAGACCTGTTTCTCCTTATAACATATCCAAAGTATGTCAGGCGAAGCCCCAGAATCCTTGCCTCCAAGGAGCCGCCTGGTTTAATCCTCTCTACAATGAATCTGTTCGTTTTCTTGGCAGTCCATGGTACATTCAATACTCTTCTCCAGCACCACAGCTCAAAGGCATCAATTCTCCTTCTATCCTTCCTAGTCATTGTCCAACTCTCTGATGCATAACAAGTGATTGCAAAAACCATGGCCTGTATCAGGAGGACCTTAGTCTCCAGAGAGACATTGTTGCTCTTGAGTATTTTGGAGAGGTACCTAACCGTAGACTTTCCCATCACAATACGTTTTTTGATTTCCTGACTACTGGTGCCAAGAGTGTTGACCGTGGAGCCGAGAAAACTGAAGCTGTGAACAATCTCAATCTCTTCGCCATCCATCCTGATGCTACCAATTGGTCCAGTGGTGAGAATCTGTGTCTTCTTGACATTGAGCCTCAATCCATACTGAAGGCTTCAGTCCTTGACGCTCTGCAGTAAGTGCATGAGGTAACAATATGTCAAAGGGCTATGTATTCTTTAGGCAATTAGGAAATGAAACAAAGAACTAGGAAGATATTTAAATGAGATATGTGGCTGAAATTTTGAGAGTACAACTGGTTTTCCTGTGTTTGGATTAAAATAGATTTTATTTCCTCCTTCCTTATATTTTTAGTTAACATTGTTGAGAACCGTCAAGTCAGAACCGACTCATAGCTGACCCTCCAGGGGGTTTTCAGAGGTAATTACACAGAAGGAGATTGCCCATTCTTCTCCTGTAGTTAGGCCTTTAATCTTTACAAGAGCAGTCTATCACATCTTTCTTCCCCGAAGTTGCTAGTGGGTCTAAATGGAATGCTTTTAATAGTTACAATTTTTTAATGTTTTAACCATGGTGCCACCAAGCCTCCTTATGAACATATAACCAAAAAGTGCACCTGATTCATACTATGGTCTTTTCAATCACTGTCTATGCTTTTAAAAGCTGAACAATGAATAAAGATGACAGAAGAAAAAAATTGATGACTTTGAGTAGTGGTGTTAGAGAAGAATACTGAATGCACTGCCAAAAGAACAAACAGATACGTCTTGGGGAAAGTGCAGCCAGAATGTTCCTTGGAAGCAAGGATGGTGAAGCTTCATCTCATATACTTTGAGCACCTTGCTAGAACGGGCTATTCCTTGGAAAGGGACATCATACTTGGAAGAGTGAAGGGTCAGAGAGAGAGAGAGAAAGACAACATCCTGACTGCAGCAATGGACTCAAGTATATCAGAGATGTTGAGGATGGCACAGGATAGAACAGGGTTCAGATCTGTTATTCATAGGTGGCTATGAGTCATACTCAACTTGGCACATAACAAAAACAACCCAAACCCATAGCCACTAAGTCAATCCCAACTTGAAATGACTGGAAGATACAGCACAACTGCCACACTAAGCTTCCAAGGCTCTAAATTTTACCAGAGCACACTATGGGAGAAGCAACTTGTGGGTTCACACTGCCAAGTACTTGGCAACTGGGGCACCAGAGTGAAATTTAACCAAATCCACTGTTATTGAGGCAATACAGAATCATAGTGATCTTGTAGGACAGAGTAGAACCACACATGAAGGTTTCCAAGACTGTAAATTTTTATGATGCATAATGTTCAATATGAGGAAAGGCTCAGAGTTAAAATTGCTGAACTTTCTGATTTGCACCCAAAATGGCCTTACTGCCGCATCAGTGGAACTCCAGATTTCTTGGCACAACTTGGTGAGCACGTCCAGGGCAGTATCTGTTAACTGAAATATGTCAATCTGGAGAACGACCACTTGGCCAACTGACTGGAAGAGATCGA
>NW_006400294.1:198521-202490 GCF_000299155.1 Elephantulus edwardii
ATTTGAATGATAGTGGTATTCACTGAACTTCCTTGTATGTGTATGGATATTATCCTGTCACTGACAATATTATACTTCAAGATGGATCTAGCAATGACTTTTTTAACTATGAAAGCAAATTCCATTTTTCCTCACCTTTTCATCTCCAGAGTAATATATCATATGATCATCCGACTCAAAATGCCCCGTGCCAGTCTATCTCATCTCACCAGTGCCTAGTATGGCAATATTTATGCGTTCCATTTCTTCCTTAACAATATCTAATTTTCCTACATTCATGGTTCTCACATGCCATGTCCCAATCTCTAGTGTCTGCTTACAACTGTTCCTCTTCCTTTGTGTTTCCATACTTCAAAACTCAACCTCCTTTGCCATTTCTGTTATCTACATGTGTTCTGTTGTACATAGGGTTTTCAGAGCCCTGCTATTTCAGAAGTGGATGGCCAATCCTTCTTCCTAGTCTGTCTTAACGTGAATGTTCAGATTTAGAGAAGTATCAGACAGACCAGCAAGTTAAAGTTATATCCCTTATTGTGGAGTTAACCTTTAGTGTCAGTGTTCTTCCTGCCTTTGTCACACATGTCTTTACCCACTTATTTCCCTGCTCCACAATCCACCAGGATGCCCATCCACTTCTACCCACTCCCTTCACATCTATCTCCCATTGACCAGCCCTTCATCTAATAACTTATATGTGAAGCTTCCTTGTCTTCTGTGATTCCAAACATATCAGCTGCTGGTAGTTCCTTATGTTGGGACCAATGTCTCTGAAGTTTAGTGGTAATGTTTCCCAAGCAAAGGTGATGCATCCCGTAGAACTGGTGTGTACATACGTTTTTCTTGGCCCGAGGGCCACAAGCCCTCGTTCCAGAACGAATGCCGCACAGTTTTGGCATCTTCAGATTACCTGAGATTGGCGGGGACTGTGATGAATCCTTAAGCTGCCCAGCTTTCTGCTGGTCAAGCTCCTGTACCCCCATCCTCTTACAATATATAATAACTGCATTTGTGAAAGAATATAAGGGCAACAACTTTATGCATCATGCCTTGATCTCACCAATTTTGGATAGCCAGTTTCTAATTTGCTCATTCCTATCAAACCAGTACTCTGAAAAATCTTCTATTCCTGTTAGAACATTTAGCATTTGTATCCATAAGCAAATTAGAGTCACAAACAAGCCATCAGGTTGCAGCAGTCAACTCTAGCTCATAGCATGGAATATCTTTTTGGGTTCTGGATAGTTTCACTTCCAACAAAGAATAAGCAAACATGCAGTGGGCACCCTCCAAGAACAGAGATACTCGCACCAGGAAGACTTACAGCAGCAGCAGCAGTAGCTGAAGCAGAGGACCAGAAACCCAACATGAGGTAGAGCTGATCTTGGAACCGCCCATGGATCCAGAGCTAAGAGTCTTTGCCCCAGTTTGTTGGACAACTGTAGGCCTGAGGGAAATGGGGGCAGAGCCATAATTGGCAGGACTGAAAACTTTGAAACACTAGCCTAAACCCTCTAGGCTCAAAGCTAAGATGCCTGCAAGCACATTTTGGAAGCTTTCCTGACTGTATTCTGCTACTAACTTGAATTATAGCCTTTTGACTTCTCCAACATGGTTCTTTGTTATCTTTAAGCTACTGCATTGGATTATGGACCCTGCAAAGCAGTAAGATTCGTGTTAAGATGAGTAGAAAGAGGAGGGGGACCCCTCTGACCTCTTGGGAATTGGTTTTGTGTTGTTGATGTTGTTGACAGGGACAATTCCTCTTTGTGAAGTTGGTAAAGGTCAATATAGCTGTCCTTATGTGGCTCTTGCTCTTTTTACATTGTCAGGTGCTCAGAGTGTTTGGAAGCAGTAAATCGCATGAGATGTTCAATATATATATATATACATACAGAGAGAGAGAAAGAGAAAGGAGGTATTTACATGTATGCTTAATTGTAAACTATAGTAAGATCTGTCTTAATCTGGAAGGTCCTCCAAAACCTGTCCACCATGGTGATTCTGCTTGTATTTGAAATGTGTATGACATAGTTTTCACAGCAACACCCAAGTCAATACTCAAGTATGACAAACTGGTACACAAAGGTGAAAGAAAAATGCAGAATCATTGTATCAAAAAGTAATATGGAACCGTTTTAGAAAGTAAGACATGATCAAGAACTAAGAGGACAGATATATGTGCACCAAAGGTATCGGCAAAAAATAATGCTTAGGAATTGATATAAAACCAGTTTCAGTATTTCAGCAAACAGATGAAGCCTAGGATGTGTTCTCTAGCATATGTCAAGAAATTTGAAAGAGATGTTACCTGGCTAACTTACTGGAATCCATATTTGTTCCTATTAAAAAAAAATCCAACAGAATATAGGAATTATCTGACAATATCATTAATATCACATGCAAGTAAAATCTTGCTGAATATTATTTAAGTATGGCTGGGGCAGTACATTGACTTCCTTATTTGCTTATGTGTAATTTATTTACCTGTTCATCTTCTCTTATTGAACATCTAGAATCAATAAGCTTGGATCTGGGAGTGATTTTGAAGCTTATTTTCAGAGACTTGGAATTGCTGCAGGCAGAGTCCGTTACACTAAAAATAGAGTAAGTTATATTAAATTTTTTAATATATTTCCTTGTGGTCTATATTCTTTTAATGAGGAACTGTGTCACTAAGTTGTATGGAAATGGGAACAGACATGTAGCTCGGAAGAGTTCTAATAATTGAAGTAGACTACATATGCCTTTGGAAATGGACTAAAAAGATTTTTGGATACTTTGTGAATCCCTAACTGCTAGAGTTATTTAGTGATTTAGTTACTGTTTTGTACAGTTGAGTCAAAACTGACTCATAGATGATTCTTGAGCAGGTTTTCAAAAGCTGTAAATCATGCAGGGAGAGATGGCTCTTTTTTCCCCACAGAGCATCTGGTGGCTTTGAACCATGTGCCCTTGCGTTAGTAACACAGTGATTTACTACTAAGCCACTGCAGTAGTTAATGAATATTGGCAGGTGCCAATATTCAAATGATTATCAGTATGCAGTAGTTCACACTCTTTTCCAGAATGTACACTTTGTTTAAATAACTATTCTCTAATCTTGTCTGCTTTTCCTGAGAGAAATATTTAGTTATGGATAAATATTGGACTGAGACCTTTTTTAAACTACAGTCCTGCCTGTTATGTTGCCCTGAGACGGGAAATAAAAAAAAAATATCTTCATATTAAACTTGACCTTTTTTGTGTTCTGCATTGAGTAATTTATATCATTGTCATGCAAACATCTTAGTGGCAAACAAGTGTTTTGATATAATAAGCATACATGTTGTGTATGTTGTAAATGATCACATAAATAAAATTGAAGAATTTATCAGTATATTGAAAGACTTTCTGCTCATTTTAATTTTCATGCCTTGTTTATAATATACCATTTTTCCTAATGTGTTTGGTTGTCTATACCAAGAAATTTTGAAGATTGCTACCTGAGTGACTGACTGGGAGAGAGCAACATTTTTTTCCAGTATTTTTTTTAAAGTTAATCTAACAATCTGGAAATTATTCAAAAATATCATTAATATCACATACAAGTAAATTCTTGTTGAAATTATGTAAAAAATGCTTGGAACATTATGAAAAATTATGTAAAAAATGACAGGGAACTGAGAGAGCTTCAGCTGATGCCATGGAATAAGGGATGACATTGCTAATGTCAGAAGATCTTGTGTTTTATTGCCTATGCAAAGGCATTTGACTTTATGGTTTATAGCAAATTATGGATAATATTAAGAAGAACAGAAATCCCAGAACCCTTAATTGTGCTCATGATAAATCTACAAATAGATCACGAAGCAGTTGTCCAAACAGAACGAGGGGATACTTTATTATTTAAAATCAGGTAAGTTATGCATCAGGGTTGTATCATTTCTCCATATTTATTCAATCTATGTTGTTGTTGTTGTTATGTGCCGT
>NW_006400294.1:202590-211978 GCF_000299155.1 Elephantulus edwardii
GCTATGAGTCGCAGGCGACTCGACGGCACATAACAACAACAACAACCTAAGATATCTTAACTACTAGAATGTTTATTTCAATGAAGACTTCTGAATCATTGGTTTTCCACATGATCATTCAGGCATTTTTATAGCATTAATTAACATTGATTTATTAAAATGTCTAATCAATATACACTGTGCTTAAGTGTGTCACAAAGTATGATGATGTCACAGGAGAGGAGAGGGTTCAGATCTGTTCATAGGATCACTATGAATTATACTGTACTCGATGGCTCCTAACAACAACAACAATTAATTCACAAAGGAGCTTTGGTGGCTTAGTTGTGGGGTTCAAATCCAAAATCTACTCAATATAAGAAAAATGCAAAGTTTCCTCTCATGTGATTTATAGCCTCTGGAAACCTGCTGGTAGTATCAGCTATGAGTCGGTTCTGACTTAATGGTAAATTGTAACAACAATTAATACATAATAAGGGGTTGGCAATTGGAATAGTTTGAATTTTAAATAAATTTCTGCAACAAAGTTTGAGAGAACAGAAATAAATATTGAGTAGAGTTATGTTGTTTTTGTGTACTTGCAAATAATTTAGCAATATTAATTTTTAAAAAAATTTTATTATTTTTTGAGTGTATACCGTCAAATCAGATCCGACCGGTACAGGAGGAGATTGTCCCTCCTTCTCCAGCAGAGTATCTGGTGGATTCAAACTGCGCTCCTGGGATTGCAGTGCAGCTTCTTGCCACTAGGCTACCAGAGCTTGCCTTCAACAATATTAATAACTACTAAATTTAGACAATGGATAGCATGAGAATGCATCTCACTGACAATGAGAATTTTCCTGTTGTACGGTTTTTCTGTACTTATGATACTTCTCATAATAAAAAGTTGCAAGAAAACTAGATAAAATGTTCCATGATATATAACTTTTTAATTCTAGGAAGATTAGAATGCATGTTCATAACATCAATAAAATTACAAGGATTTATAATGTAATTGGAACTATCAGAGGATCTGTAGAACCTGGTGAGTAGTTGTCATTTTGTTTTGAATTCTGTTTTTGCAAAGATTAATTGAGTAAGAGGAATTTTAAAATTCAATCCACAACTGATTTTTTTTCTAGCCAATATTCTACATTATAGTGTTTATTTTCTCAATGGAGGGAAGCTCAAGCAAGAGAAAGCTTATTTTAAAAATGTATGTTACATCTATTTGTAATGTATTAAAAGATGTAGTTCTTTTAAACACATTCTTCTCCAGACAGGTATGTTATTCTGGGAGGTCATCGGGACGCCTGGGTGTTTGGAGGTATTGACCCAACCAGTGGGACTGCTGTCTTACAAGAAATTGTCCAGAGTTTTGGAAAACTGATGACTAGAGGTATGTAACATATTTTAGTAAGTGACAGAATGTTACTTAATTTTCCTCTGTTTTTAGGCAGAAATACTTAATACATGCTAATAATGATTACAGGCTGGAGACCTAGAAGAACTATCATTTTTGCAAGCTGGGATGCAGAAGAATTTGGGCTTTTAGGTTCTACAGAATGGGCAGAGGTAAGAGACACAAAAATCTACTGGTAATAGGAAATCAAATGTATATGTTTTAAAATGATCACAGATAGATTCCAATGAGCCAGCCCACTATTCTTTTGTGTTTTAATGTTGCATTAATGCTACCGATCATCACGTTATCAGCATTTCACAATAAATTGACTGTCATGAGCATTGGTATTTGATTAATTTAGGCACTTCTATACCTCTTGTGCATTTAACTTGGTTGTTTAGTCTGTATTTCATAAATGGAAATATTATGAGTAATGTGGCAACTTTATCTCAACTATAGGAAAATACAAAAATACTCCAGGACAGAAGTGTGGCTTATATCAACTCAGATTCATCTATAGAAGGTAAATTTTATGTCAAATCATTTTTAGACAATGTATTTTAAGCCTATAAATTCCAATGTAATAACTATCTTAGATATCCTCTTTCTATGGTTGCTGTTGTTATGTGCTGTTGAGTTGCCTGTGACTCATAGTGACCCTATATACAATGGCCCTAAACCCTGTGCTATCCTGTGCCAATCTTACTGTCTCTGACACACCTACCCCCAATTACCCCAGTCACTGACTCAATCCATTTCGAGATTCTTCCTCTCTTGCGCTGTACCTCCACCCTCCCAAGCATGCCATCCCTCACCGAGGACTGGTCCCTCCTTGAAACATGTTCAGATGAAACTTCAAAATCGTTGCTTCCAAGGAGTAGCCTGGTGGTATATTTCAGTAATGTCTTTGTTTTTCATTTTGTCGTATAGAAAGACAATAGATTATATGATTCATACAGAAGCTAGTGAACTTAATTTCATTAGTATATTTACCACTTTCTCATCTTAGATTGTTACTTAAAACTCTTATTTATACTCTTCCTATGGAAATATTAAAAGAATTTGGATAAAAGGTTTTAATTCTATGGGAAATATTTTGTATATGTTTTAAAATGTATTTGAACAAGTTTCTTCTTCCACTGGAAATGAAATTTGTGTCTATAGGCTTTTTTGTTTATAATTTTTTCATTGTTGAACATTTTCTTTCAGCCTTTGTCCCCTAGCCCAACCTGCAATGCACCCTTTTTTCTAGATTGTTGGCATACATATGATGCCTAATAATATATTCCTTAAGACAGTTCTTCCTCTCATTGGTTCATTATCTATTCTTTTCCCAATCTCTTCTTAATTCTCCCTTATCTGTCCTATGGCAGTGTTATGCTGTATTTGTCCTTTTGTGCCTGAGATGTCCCCCATTGTATAATGTTTTATGAGTTCATTGCTTTTCAATGCTGCATAATATTCCATTGTGTGAATGTACCTTGGTTTTTATATCCATCCCTTTCTTGGTGGGTACGTGGGTTGCTTCCATTTCTTAGCTATTGTCAGTAACGCAGCAATAAACATGGGTATGCATACATCTGTTTGAGTCATGTCTCTGGTTTCTTTAGGATATATTCCCAGCAATGGAATTGCTGGGTTAAAGGTATTTTTAATTTCAACTTTTGGAGAAAGTGTCAGATCACTTTCCATAGTGTCCGTACCATTTTGCATTCCTATCAGCAATGAATGAGTTTCAATCTTTTCACAACCTTGCCAGCATTTGCTGCCCTATTGAACTTTGCTACTGTTGCTGGATGTCTGTAGGCTTTTACTGTATTTTAATTATCTCTACATAAATTCCAGCACAATGCACCCTGAACTGACACATAACTGACCCTTCAGTGGGTTTTCAGAGGCAGTTAATAACATGGGAGGAGAATGCCCATCCTTCTTCTGTGGAGCAGCTGGTGGCTTGCCTTTGGGATTGCAGTGCACCTTCTTACCACAAGGTCACTAGAGCTCCCTTACACTGTTGAATGAGTTAAATTCTAATAAAACACTGCTGTAGTCTTGCCACTTTCTTTGTCAAAGATCCTCTAAGAGATGCTACTTTAAGGATGATGTTTGCAATTGCTATAGAGCTGCTGTCCA
Organism: Elephantulus edwardii; assembly: GCF_000299155.1. Taxonomy (NCBI): domain Eukaryota; kingdom Metazoa; phylum Chordata; class Mammalia; order Macroscelidea; family Macroscelididae; genus Elephantulus; species Elephantulus edwardii. The sequence continues at coordinate 206,111 of NW_006400294.1, forward strand.
AGCAGCTAATGCCTACTTTTACCTTCCTCTTTCCAATGTCTATGCTGTTGCCTCTTCCTCTCTGAAAGAACTCTACCCAACCTGTTTCATTTCTTGAAGATGGTATCACAAATTCACAGTTTGCATTATTAGAAAATAATTTGAATTAAATATAGATGAAATTTAGAAGCATGAACTAGTGTTCTTTTGTTTATATTTTTTTCAGGCAATTATACTCTCAGAGTTGATTGTACACCCCTTCTTTACCAGTTGGTGTATAAACTGGCCAAAGAGGTATGTAAGTTAAAATAACTTAATATGTTCTTGAAAATTTAATGCCTTTGAAAACCCTCAACAAAATGGATTGACATGGTGATTGTAGCAATGGACTCAGGTATATCAGGATGATGAAGAATGCACAGGATAGGGCAGGTTCCAGATATATTGCTCATAACTTACCTATGAGTCATAGCTGACTCTATAACAATATCAGTGGAGCCCTGGAGGTGTAGTGTGCTATGTGGAGCTGCTGAACGAAAGATTGATGGTTCAGATATCCCAGCTACGCTGAGAGAGAAGGATGGACAGTCTCCTTCTCTGAAGATTCTTTTTGATGAAAGGTTTTTATGAGTCGGAATAGACTCAATCCAGAAGGTTTATGGGACAAACAGTAACTACTAAATAAATTTTATGGAATGGATGAATGAATGGCCAAAGCAATCTTTGAATCCAAGATTTTTCAATTCTAGTTTAGTGTTCTTTTATCTATACCAGAATTCCTCTCCCAGATGAAAATTATATACTCTGCATTACCACTATGTATATGATTATTTTAAAAGTATTATTGGAACACAGAAATTGACAATATTTTCTTCATAGTTATATCATTAAAGATTTTTACTTGCAATTTATATAAATCTCACCAGTTAAAGATATATATCATAAATTAAGGGGTTATTGTTGAAGTTGACTATGACTCATAGCTACCCTGTGAAAAAAGTGTCTGAGCCCTGTCCCATCCTATGCCAACCTTACCCACTCTGATATACTTGAGTCGATTATTGCAATCATTGTGTTAATACATCTTGTTGAGGTTCTTCTCTCTTTTGCTGATCCTACACCTTTCTAAGCATGATTTCTTTTTCTAAGGAATGGTCCCTCCTAACAACATGTTCTCTTTTAAGGAGCACCTGGTTACCCTTGATTTGATTCAACAGTACCTAACAACAACAATAACAAATGTAATTCATATATTCAGACTCTGAGAGCTCCAAAGTGCTGTGAATCTTTAAAGAATGACATAATTCACTCATCTGTTTTGTTTGGGTTTTTTTATAATCAATTCCATACTACAGAATGTAATTTAAAGTAATAGGTGGAAATTTTTTTTTAGGTTTATCCTAAAGATAAGGATAATGGGGTAAAGTAAACTTTAGTTTCCTTTATTATCTTTATATCACCTCCAAATAAGAAGATTTATTAGGGAATTCATTCCAAGGGAGGATTTAGGAACTAGAGTGGGATTTCAGCCTTTACAAATGTTCAGGGGCAGAGTAGAGAATAAGACTAATCAAGAAAAATGAGGAAAGAATATGTTCATAAATGTACTTTAAATATGTTGTTGTTATGTGCTGTCAAGTTAGAACTGAATCATAGCTGACCTCCAGTGGCTTTTCAGAGACTGTAAATTACATAGGAGGAGATTGCTCATCTTTCTCCCACAGAGCAGCTGATAGATTTGAACCATGTGTCTTTGGTTTGACAGGGAAATTCCTTACCACTAAGCCACTAGAGCTCAAATTTTAATAAGAGTAATCAAAAAATATTTATGTCTATACAGAAGTTCTTAAAATTCTCACGTAGAAATCTGCAGTTACATAGAGTTTATAAATCCCTTATATGCCAAATATATACAGACAAGCTCAAACTCATTTTCTTATCCTTTGCTATCTACTTTTGCTTCTTTTTGAGTCTTCTTGGACAAAACCAATTTACTAAAGTAAATATTATATTCAAAGATTTATCCCGTTGGCTTCACACTAAAATAAATCTAAGCTGTCAAACACTAAACTGGTCTCATTGGTTTCAGATTTGAGACTTTATTAAACAGTTCACCAAATAAGCAAAAACTGCATCTTACACACTTGGCAAAAAACTTACAAGGAGGCATCACAAATTAGCAAGAATATCGGTTAACTTTTCTTGCTATTTGCAAATAGATATTTCTTCTAGAAATTAACATGGCATATATGGGTCTGAATAGAAGTTAATTATGGCTAATAATTTATTTTTATTCATATGAATTTAGTTGCTTCTGCTCCTAATTCACAGTACTTGATTTATCTTTTCAGATCTCCAGCCCTGATGATGGTTTTGAAACTCAATCTCTTTATGAAAGCTGGTTGGAAAAGGATCCTTCACCTCAAAATAAAAGTGTTCCTAGGTAAATTATTTAGGTTCTTTTTTTTTCCTCCACATTGGAGAAATTATGAATTTTTCTTTGTCCCTTGTTTTTCCTGACCTACATATCTCTGCTGTGTTAACATTTTGAGCAGAGAGATAATTATTCCAAGGAATCCCTGTGCTAGACTTTCTCTTACTGTTAATCAGTAAAGCCAAATCTTTTAGCCTATAATAAACTCATTGCTATTGAATTGATTTCAATTCATATCGACTGTCATCAGGTTTCCAAGGCTTTAAATCTTTTTAAACTAGGGAGGTTGCCTGTTCTCTCCCATGGAGTTTAGTGAATTCAACCCACTGGCTTTTTGGTCAGTAGCCCAATATATTATGCACTTTATTGCCAGTACTTTCTGACTACTATTCTTTCCTCATTGTTTCCAACTTCTGCATTCAAGTCACCAACAATTATTAATGCATCTTGATTTTATGTTTGGTCAATTTTGAACTGTAAACATTTGTAGAAACTATCAGTTTTCTCCTCTGTAGTTTAGTTATTGGTGGACATGTTTGAATAATAGTCATATTAACAGATCTTCCTTGTATGCATATGGATAGTAGCCTAACATTCACAACATTGTAATTTAGAATATTGTTATCATTGTGTGCCATCAATTTGGAACTGACTCATAGCTGACCTTTCAGGATGTTTTTAGAGTCAGTATATCTCATGGCAGGAGATTGTCCAGCCTTCTCCTGTGAAGCAGTTGGTGGATTTGAACCTCATGCCTTTGAAATTGCAGTTCTGTTTCTTACCATTAGGCCACAGAGCTCTCTAGGATAGAACTTGGAATTGTCTTTTAAATTATGAATACAACATCATTCTTCCTCAGTTTTCCAGCATAGTGGATCATAATTGATTAAGTGTGGTCCATGCCAGTCCATCTCAGTTCACTAATGCTAGAATGTTGTCTTCAGGCATTCCACTTCATATTTAACAACTTCCAATGTCCCTTTATTCATACTCCATTCATTTCACATTCTAATTATTAATAGTTATATGCAGATCATTTTTGTGTGACTTACCATTTGGGCTCTGTCACTAATTCTGTAGCTACCTCTATTCCTCTGTTGTTCTTAGGGTTTTCAAAGGTCTATTATTTAGGAAGAAGACAGCCAATCCTGCTTCATACTCTGTCTTAAACTAGGAACTCTGCTGTAACCTGGCCACCATTGGTAACCTTCCTGGCCTTTGAAACACTGGAGGAATAGCTTCCAGCATCACAGCAACTTACAAGTTATACCAGTACAGAAGACTGACAGACAAGTGTTGTACTAGTAAAAGAAAATAATAAGCATGCATATACATATCTAAGACAGAAAGTAATTACTGTTGTTTTGTGTGTGATCAGGTTGGAACCAAACCAAAGCTGACCCTCCAGCAGATTTTTAGAGACAGGAAATTGCACGGAAGGAGATTGTCTGTCCTTTTTATGTAGAGTAACTGGTGGATTTGAACCTTGTGCCTTTGGGATTGCAATGCAGCTTCCTACCACTAGGCCAACAGAGCTTCCTATAATTAGCAACATGCAAATCATACCTTAATATAACAAGTTGACAAGTATTTATTTTACATCTAATAGGAAACCATAAAGACAATCAGGGACTCAACTATGATGATGCAGGACACCCTTTTCAGGCACCAGCTGAGGCTCATGGCCATATACAATATGGGTTCTGGATGGAGATTTTTGGCATAGATAGTGGCTCAGATGGATCTTTAGTGCTGGTGTTCAGGGCCCAAAAGCACAGACTGGGGACTTGACTGTTTTCCTATTTGATCATAGGAATCCCAGAACACTTAATTGTGCTCATGCACCATCTGTACATAGACCAAGAAGCTGTTATCCAAACAGGGCAAGGGAACACTGTGTGGGTTTTAAAATTAGGAAGGATATACATCAGGATTGTATCCTTTTTCCATACCTATTCAATCTGTAAGTTGATAAAATAATTCATGAAGCTGGACTTTATGAAAAGGAATGTGACATAAGAATCAGAGGAAGATTCATTAATAATTTGTATTATCCAGATGACAAAACTTTGCTTACTAAAACTGAAGAGGACTTAAGATTCTTGTTGCATATAAAAAGAGCAAGGGCAGATTCAGGAGGCCATATCTGATCTTTATCAACTTCACAAAGGGGAACTGTCCCTGTCAACAATATCAACAACACAAAACCAATTCCCATAAGGCCAGACATATCCCCCACATTCCCACATCTTTTTTTTTAACTCACCCCTACACCAATCTTAAGCTTTACTGGGTCCAAAATCCAATGTGGTAGCTCACATGCTACACAGAACCATATTGGGGAAATCAAAAGGTTTTCATCCAGGTTAATAGCAGGATACAATCAGGTTAACTTCCAAAATGTGCTTTCAGGCTTTAGGCCAATTCTACAAAGTTTTCAGTACTGCCAATTATGGATCTTCCCTCCACTCCTTTCCTCCACACCACCCTACTCCTCCAATAAACTTCGAGTAAAAGCTCTCAGCCCTGATTCTGTGGTGGGTGGCAGAGTCAGGGTCAGCTCCATCTCATATTGGGTCTGTGGTCCTCTGTTTCAGGCAGTGTTGCTGCTGCTGTAAGTCTAGCTGGCACTGTTACTATAAGTTTATCTAGGGGAAGAATCTCTAGTTCTAAAGGGCACACATTGCATGCCTCCTCTTTTGCTGGTGCAACTTTCTATTCCACTGCTAGATTTGCTCAATTTTATGGTGAAACTGGCTAATCCCCTTGTGGACTGGGGAGACAGAGACTAGCCAGGCCCTTTTGGACAGACTAACATGCCCTGTTTGCATATACACACCCTTTTTATATATTTCCATCCATCCACATGGCAAAGTCAATCAGTGGCTAGAGAATTTTGAATAATACTTTGAACAATAACCCTTAATGCCACAGACCACTCTCTGGTGTTCTAGCTTTTATGCTTCATATTAGAAGAATCAATGCCTTCGAGTTGTGGTGCTGGAGTAAAGTCTTGCACATACCATGGACCAAAACAAATAGATTTGTCTTGGAGAGGGTGGAACCAAGTTTTTCCTTGGAGGCTAGGAATTTGAAGCTCCATCTCACATATTTTGGGTCCATTGTCAGGAGAGATTGGTCCTTGGAGAAGGACATCATGCTTGGAAGGGTGGAGGGACAGCACACGAAAGGAAGACCCTGGAGGAGATGGATTGACCTAGTAACTGGGGTAATGTGGGTAAGTGTGTCAGAATCAGTGAGACTGGTTCTGGACAGGACAGGCTTCAGAGCTGATGTACATAGGTTCACTATGAGTCACAGGTGACTCGACAGCACATATAAGAACAATAACATCCTTCATATTTGAAGAATTAAACATCCTCTTGTTGTTGTTGTTAAGTGCCATCGAGTCGCTTGCTAGCGACCCTTTGTACAACAGCCCTAAACTCTGCTCT
>NW_006400294.1:220053-227879 GCF_000299155.1 Elephantulus edwardii
CTGGACTTCCGGCAGTTCTCTGATGCAAAGGAAATAATTTGAGAAATTGAACTATATGAAGAAGAATGTGGAATCAGGATTAGAGAAAGATCAATAACCTGCATTATACAGGTGATACAACCTTGCTTGCAGAAAGTGAAGAAGACCTGAAATGCTGCAGAAGATCAAAGACTGTGAACTTTAATTAATATTATGTCTCAACAGCAAGAAAATAGAAATACCACTAGACTATCATCATCATGATATATGGAGAATAAAAGATTGAATCTGTCAACAATTTGATTTTCCTTAGATCCACAATTTACTTCCATAGGAGCAGAAGCCAAGAGCTCAAAAGATATGCTACATTGGGAAAATCTGTTGTCAAGGACATCTCCAAATGCTAAAGAGCAATGATAGCAATTTAAAGATTAAGATACAAACTACAGTATTTTCAGGTGTTTCCTATGCATCTGAAAGTTGGACAGTGAATAAAGATGACAAAAGAATAAATGCTTTTAAGTTGTGGTTTGGAGAAGAGTATTGAATATTTTGTGGACTGCCAAAGGAATAAATAAGTCTGTCTTGGAGGAGGTGTAATCAAGATCTTCTGTAATGGTAGGGATGATGAAACTTCGTCTCACATACTGGGAGCATCTTTCAGGAAGCACAAGTCCTTAGAAAAAGACATCATGTTGGTAAAGGTGAAGGATCAGTGAAAGAAAGGAAGATCTTCTCAATGATAGATTGGAACAATGAATATAACAATAAGTGGGAGCATACAAGAATATCTGAGGATGGGGCAGGGTAGAGCAAGGTTCAGGTCTACTCCTCATAGCAGCATCCCTATGTTAATTTGATGGCATATAACAATACAGAACTTGCAAATATAACTATCCAGAATACAACGAAAATCAGAGAATAAGAAAACTAACTTGAAAATGTAAAAATATGAATACAAGTTGTTTGTTCAGTAATCCCCATTATACCTAACATATAAAACCAATGTATTTTAGCTGTTCTTCAAAGCCCATTCACCCATCTGAACAAAATTGTCTAGTTTCTAAGACCTCTGGAAATTAGAGGCATAAAATTAGAGGTGAGAGGAACTGATTTAAAGAGTTCTTTTTAATGGTTGTTGTTGTCGTTGTTATGTGCCATTGAGTCACTTGTGACTCATAGCGACCCTATCTACAAGAATTCTAAGTGCCGTTCTGTCCTGTGCCAACCTAGCCACCTCAAATGCACTCATTCCCACCAATCCAGTCACAGAATCAATCCATCTCATTAAGAAAGACAAACATACGAATTAAAACAAATATTTATGTAGGTGCCTTCATATTTTATGTTCATAATGCTAACCCTTAATTATGGAATACAGGTAAAGTTGTTTTGGTTGTGTGCTGTTTGGAAAGAGTGAAACAAATTTTACAGATGTATAAGCAAAAGTATTACATTTTTGAAATGATTCTTAAATGGAAAGCCCTTTACATTTTTAGATATTTAACTGCCTACAATCTTTATTCTCAAACACTTGAGAGACAATTTTGTACTGGTCAATGTATAATTTGAGTATAAATTTTGAATTGTAGTTACCAGACATATGCTAAAGAAGATTTAAATTATCAACAAGCATTATTTTGAATAGACAATGTGTTACATAGCTTGCATGAATTAGAAAATGAATGCTAAATAATTTAAAATAAGGAAATATTTGGTTATAATGTTTTGGTTAATTCAATTTTAAATTTTACTTCATTGTGCTAAAAAAGTCAGGATTGCAAAATGCTGCATTCTTTCTGTAATCGTCTTTAGTAAGTTAAATAATATAACTTGAATACTTAATGTTTGTCTATGCTCTGTTTTCCCCATTTTTCTTTTAAAGAAAACAGATAACTACAGTAACTACCCTGTATACCACACTATTTACGAGACATTTGAGTTGGTAGAGAAATTTTATGATCCTACATTTAAAAAACAGCTATCTGTGGCCCAGTTACGAGGAGCGCTGGTATATGAACTTGCAGACTCTAAAATCATTCCTTTCAATATTCAAGACTATGCAAAAGCTTTGGAAATTTATGCATCAAGCATCTACAATTTATCTAAGAAATATGACCAACAATTGAGAAAACATGAGGTGTCATTTGGTAAGATGTGGCTAAATAGACAATTTATAATATTTGTTTGCAAGTTAGAGATTTAAAATCATTGATCATGATCACATGATCAATGTGTATTGTTTCATCTGTGAATTTATTTCTGCCTCACTTATTGATTTTGATTAAAATTCTATTAAAGACTAGTTTAATCTCATACGTTTAGGATGAATTCCTTTTAGCTACATTTGTGCTAGAAATGTTGTGTTGTTAAATATATTTTCCTATATCACTACAAATATTTTCAACACTATAAAATGCAACATTACTGGTCCCTTCCCCGGCTCCCCACCGACTGGGAGTCTCAGGCTGGACCTGGCCCCAACAACAACCGAGGGGCCCCGGCTGTCCCCACAGCGGCTGCTGAAGGATCATCAATAATGGATGGCAGCTGAAGAGTCCTCCCCAGATATGATTCCCCATGCCTTCTTACAGGACACTTGAGCACCAAAAGTAATGCGGCAATAGATTGCTCAGTTCCATTAAGTGTGAATAGCAACATCAAATATGCAGACCAACAGAGAAGAGAGAAACTAAAAAAGGAGTTAGCACGATGTGAAAAGGAGTTCAGATCAGCTAGACAGAAAATGCAGGCCAATTCCAAAATGAAGTCCAAGTCATTATTAAACAGTCTACTAAAGCCTTCAGGAGAACCAGAAAAAGCTGGCATGATAGAAGAATTAAATGAATTCCCGTCTTTTACAAGGTCATTAGGACTCTCTTCCGAGAGATTCTTCCTTGGTCCATCTAAATCCAACAAAGCCTTCATGAATGGTACTGCAAAGACCTCCAGCTCCTCCCTGTCTAGTACGGAGGACATAGCTTCCCGGGCCAGAAGAGCCAGCACCAGAACCACCTGGGGCAGGGTGTCCAAGAGCCCACATCCCCACCAGAATCCGTTAGCTTCCTCCAAAGCATCCAGTGGAGACCTCTTGGATAAACATTCTGAACTCTTTTCTAAAAAGTCATTGCCATTCACTCCACACACTTTAAAGACAGAAGCAAAGTCTTTCCTGTCACAGTATCGGTATTACACACCTGCCAAAAGGAAAAAAAAATCCTCCAGCAGAAGCTGAAACCCAGACTGAACTGAGCAGTTTTACCTCTAATTGTCAGAAAGCAGAAAAAGCAGAAACTGAGAATTTGACAGATTCAGAAATTAACACAAAGCAGACAGTGAGATGTTTAACACATGGTACCAAAGAAAAGGTCACACCTTCACTGTCACACAGGAGTAGCACAGCTTGGGATGAGCCTGAAGACAGCATTCTTCAGAATTCCTCGTCAAGGACATTACCCCAGTTTTCTCTCTGAAGCTCGTCAAGGACATTACCCCAGTTTTCTCTCTGAAGCTCGTCAAGGACATTACCCCAGTTTTCTCTGCGAAGCTCGTCAAGGACAAAAAGTCACTCTGATGATGAGGAACTGTTGTACCCGAGTTTCATTGAAGATATAACAGAAGAAATTTTGAAACTTGGTTTATTCTCAAACAGGTTTTTAGAACGACTTTTTGAGAGACACATAAACGAAAACAAACATCATTTGGAGGAGGGGAAAATGCGCCACCTGCTACATGTCCTAAAGGCGAACTTGGGCTTCTTATCCGAGGAAAACTCTGATGTTGACAAATTATCTTTCTGTGATTTTGAAAAGACTTAGAAAGAAAAGCAGAATACATTTAAACATGCACATGAACTAACAATTCAACAAGAACGTCAAGAATATCAGAAGGCTTTGGATATGTTAATGCTGGCACAGAAGGGTGAGAAGAAAATGTGGTCTTCACTGAATGATTTCTTCATGCCCGTCTCTAAAACGAAACACCAATGTGGAGAAGTTGTAATCCAGCAGGTGCATGATGAAGCAAGCCTTGAACCTTCACGGGACAAGACACTGCAAGTCCCAGAGAGCATAAGCTAGGAAGTCTCTGTGGAAGTCCTCGAAGGTGACAGTGAAACTGAAAAGGGGGAGATTTTAACTGCAGTGGCTTGTCCCAGCCCACCCCTGTCCCAGGCTGTTCATTCTCCAGGGACACAGGTGACAATAATCATGATGTGAAAGGGCCAACACTGAAAATCATGGAAATGAGCATTGATGATGGCCTTTGAATGGCTTGGGCTTCATTAATAAAGAACTGAATTGGCCAGGGGGGGAAAATGCAACATTACCAAAAGATAAGAAGGTAGGCATAACACTGGAGAGTTAGCAAAGGAGAAAAGACCCTAAATGAGATGGAATGACACTGGACCTGCAACAATGGGCTTAAGTACAACATAGATTGTGAGGATGGCACAAGGTTGGGGAAAGTTTTGATAAGCTGCGCGTAGAGTTGTTATGAGTCACAGTCAAATTAGTGAACGTAAAACAGCAACTACAATTAATAGTGACAATCCTGTTAATGATAGTCATTATTAATATTATTATTGCATAAAGTATTTTGCCTTACATGGGAGATATTTTTACTAAGTTACGGGATTCTTTTCTTTGAGAATTGGCTATTTAATGGCTTCTGTTCAACACTGTTCATTTCATATAATGGAGACGTGGAATACAAACTAGTTTATCACCTTTTATCATTAGTTCTTAATGCCGTTTTCCTGATTCAAATCCTAACTCCACAATGTGATGTTCCAAAAGTCACTACTTTTCCATGTGTTAGTTTCCTTATGAGTATAACAGTAATAAGAGTGTATATTATGCTTCAAATATTTCTGTAGAAATGCAACTAGTTTATATAGAAACAATCATAACAAGCCTTGGTTGTTGTTATGTACTGTCAAGTTGTAACCGACTCGTAGCTTACCCTGTAGTGGGTTTTCAGAGACAGTAAATTATGTGAGAAGTGGCTATCCATATTTCTTCTGTGGGCCAGCTGGTAGATTCAAACTGTGTGGCTTACCACAAAGCAATAAAAATTACTTATTACTGATGTTTTTATTGGAACCATTTTTTAATTCTTCTATAAATGAAAGATGTATAGTATATATATATATATATATATATAAATATCTGTGTATAGTGAGTGACACTGTATAACAAATAAATATCATTTGGAGAGAGTTAGAAAGGTTTATAAGACAGTGATTTACCCTCAAAGAGTTTAAAATATCCTGCAGTGTGGAAGGGAAAGAACAGGACAGTGAATTTGGGGGGTTTTGACCATTCTACATAAAGGAAAGGAGATAAGCTCTTACTGAAGAAGATGAAAGAATACATCTCAACAACAATAATACGGAAATCTCTACCACTGGACCAATAAATGACATCGTGATAGATGGAGAAAAGATTGAAGTTGTCAATGGTTTCATTTTACTTACATCCAAAATTAATATTCATGGCAGTGTGATTGTTAGGTATTGATGAGTTGACTGTAATTCATAACGGTCTGAATGTTGCCATGTCTGGTGCTATCCTCACTATCACTATGCCAATCCATCTTGTTGAGGATCTTCCTCTCTTTTGTTGACTCTCCACCTTTCCAAGCAGAATGTCCTTCTGCAAGGACTGTTCTCTCCTAACAACATTCCCAAAATATGTGAGAAGAAGCTTCACTGTCCTTACTTTCAAGGAGCACCCTGGTTGTATTTTCAAGACAACTTTTTTTTGTTTTGCTTTTTTTAAGTCCATGAAATATTCAGTATTGTCTTCCAAGATGACAACTCAAAGGCATGGATTCTACTGTCATCCTTAGTCAATCAAAAGGCATGTTGATTTGGGGGAAATCAAGGACCACTACAAAGTGCTAAAGAGCAAGATTGTCAGTTTAAAAACTAAAGCACACATAATCCAAGCCTGATCCAGCTGCATTTACATCTGAAAGTTGGACTATGAATAAGGATGACCTAAGAAGAATTGACGCCTTTGAGCTGGTGTTGACAAAGAGTATTAAATGTACCATGAACTGTCGAAAGAATAAACAAATCTGTTTTGGAGGAAGTGCAGCTGGAGTGCTCCTTAGAGGCAAGGCTGGTGATACTTCATTTTATTTACTTGGACATATTTTCAAGAAGAATCACTCCTTGAACAGAGACATTATACTTTGAAAGAAAAAGAGAGGACACTTTCAAGGAGTTGAATTGATAATATGACTATAACAATGGATTTGAGCTTATTAGAGATGACATTGATCTATTGTTCTTACAGTCACTATTTTTCATAGAAGACTAAATGAAACCAAACTAATGAAACTGTCTCTCTCATTGCCTCTGAGTTTGTTCAGATTCACAGTGGAACCTCCAGTTAATTCCCAAGGCTGTGCATGCACAGAAAGAGATTACTTATCTTTTTCTCTCAGAGCAGCTGGTGTATCTGAAGCACCAGTTTGGTTTTTTGGGTTGTTTTTTTTTAATTTTAAATACTGGTTTATTTACAAAGTTCATATACATTGGTCTTTTACACCAGATCTTACCCATTTGCTTAACTCACCTCTCCCTCCACCCATCAAATTGTATACAACTCTATGGTTAATCATCCCCCACCATAATTATGCGTATACCCCCCTTGGGTCCCCATACTCATTCTACAGTAATGGTCTTCTACAATATTTGTCCTTATGTGACTGAGTTAGTATATTTAGCATAATGCTCTCCAGTCCCTCCCAAGTTAGGCAGTAATTTACAAAATCATTGTTCCTGCATGCTATGTAGTATTACATCATGTGAATATACCATAATTTCTCAATCCATTCTATTGTGGTTGGACATTTGGGCTGTTCCATGTTCTTGCAATGGTGAATAATGCTGCTATGAACATTGATGTACACGACTCTGTTCCTCAGTTCTCATTTTCTCGGAGTATATTTCAAGCAGTGGAGTAGCTCAGCCATATGGAATTGTTATTTTCAGCTTTTTGAGGAAATGCCAAACTACCTTCCACAGAGGTTGTACCATTTTACAATCCCTCCAACAATGTTTAAGAGTTCCTATCTCTCTACATCCTCTCCAACATTTATTTACTTGCTGTGCTATTAAACGTTACCCCCACTACTGGAGTGAGATGCTATCTTATTGTGGTTTTGATTTGCCTCTCTCTTGTTGCCAGTGATTTGGAGCATTTCTTCATGTGTCTGTTAACCATTGGATATCTTCCTGTGTGAAAAGTCTTTCCATGTCTTTTGCCCATTTTGTAATTGTGTAATCAGTCTTCTTCTCCACAAGAAATCCTGTAGGATTATGTAAACTTTTTATATAAGCCCTTTGTCTGAAATGGAATACCAAATGTTTTTTCCCAGTCAGTAGGTTTTCTTTTCACTCTGTTAAAAAAAATGTTTTGATGCACACAGGGTTTTAATCTTTAGAAGATCCCATTCATCAATTTTGTCCTCCCCAGACTGAGCATTTCTGGCTGTATTTCGAAGTCTGTTTATACCATAGATGAGGCTGCCTAAGCTTGATCCCAGTTTGTCTCTGATGAACTTTATGGTTTCAGGCTTTACTCAAAGGTCTCTGATCCACTCTGAGTTGATTTTTGTGTATGGTATGAGATGTAGATTCTATTTCAGCTTTCTGCAGGTATCCAGTTTTGCCAGTATGCTTTGTTGAAGAGGGTGCCATTTCCCCATTTGATAGATTTTATTTCCTTGTCAAATATCAGTTGATCACTGGGTCTATGATTCTGGGTTCTCAGTTCTGTACTGTTAGTCTATATGCCTGTTATTTTACTGTTTAGTTACTACTGCTGTATATAGAA
>NW_006400294.1:228189-229528 GCF_000299155.1 Elephantulus edwardii
AGTTTGTGGTTGACTGTTGTAAATGGTATTACTTTCTTCGTTTCTTTCTCTGAGTTCTCTTTGTTATTGTAGAGGAAAACCACTTATTTTTTGGGTATTAATCTTACAGGGAAACTGTCAAGAATATTGCAGTTATTCCTGATCCCTTCCTGAGTAACTTGATAACATATAAGGCAACTAGACCAAAGACCAGATCAGACAATAGATCCTGATAAGCCTCTGGGACTGATCACAAAAGCCCAAACCAGAGTTAATTAACAGCCCCAAATTCTGAGAAAAATACTATCTTTCCTAGTCCTCCCTCAAAACCCCTATAACAAGAGGCTGCCCTTGTGCAAAACGGCCCCTGCATCATTTTTACCATCTCTGTTTCTGGTCATTTGGTGTCCCTCTTAGACCATGTGATAAAGCCTGTTCGTTTTATGGGATCAGATTCTTTCTCTCTCTTACCCTCAACTCTTTCTATCTAATAAGTCATATATCCTGCCACTCTACTAAATTGGTCTGCTAGCTCTAAAATTTTTTTTCTTGAGTCCTCAGGGTTTTATTGAGTCTTGAGTTTTCCATCTTATCATCTACATATAGCAACAGTTTAACCATCTGTTTGCTAATTTGTATGCCTTTTATTTCCTTCTCTCGTCATACTGCCCTAGCAAGCACTTCCAGTACAATACTCGGTGGAAGAAGTGACAGTGGGCATCCTTGTCTGGACCCTGTTCCCAAAGAAAATGCTTTTAGTCTTTCTCCATTGAAAATGATGGTTTTGCATCTATACTGTTCACTATGTTGATGAAATTTCCTTCTATTCCAATGTTCCTGGGTGTCTTAATAAAGAAGAGTGTTGAATTTTGTCAAATGCCTTTTCTGCATCAGATGCTAAGATCATATAGTTATTTGTTTTGTTAATATGGTAAATCACATTGATTGTTCTTCTTATATTGAACCATCCTTGCATGTTGTTGTTCTGTGCCATCGAGTTGCCTGTGATTCACAGCAACTCTAGGTACAACAACCCTAAATCCTGCTCTACCTTGTGCCAATCTTATTGCCTCTGACACACCTACCCCCATTACCCCAGTCACTGAATCAGTCAGTCTCATCGAGAGTCTTCTTCTCCTGTGCTGTTTCTCCACACTCTCGAGCATGACATCCCTCTCCAGGGACTGATCCCACCTTGTAACATGTCCAAAGTATGTCAGGTGAAGCTTCAGAATCCTTGCCTCCAAGGAGCAGCCTGGCTTCACCCTCTCCAGGACGAACGTGTTTGTTCTCCTAGCAGTCCATGGTATATTGAATACTCTTGTCCAACACCACAGCTCAAAGGCATCAATTCTCCTTC
>NW_006400294.1:231491-233180 GCF_000299155.1 Elephantulus edwardii
GATCTCAGACTTTAAAAGTTGGTAGAATCTTCTGTTTCCTCTTCTTTGGCTTTGGTTGTTAGTGCATATATCTGAATGATAGTGATATTCACTGGACTTCCTTGTATGCGTATGTATATTATCCTGTCACTCACAATATTGAACTTCAAGACGGATCTAGAAATGGCTTTTCTAATTATGAAAGCAAACCCATTTTTCCTCACGTTTTCATTTCCGGAGTAATATATCATATGATCATCTGACTCAAAATGCCCCATGCCAGTCCATCTCATCTCACTAATGCCTAGTATGTCAATATTTATGCGTTCCTTTTTTTCCTTAACAATATCTAATTTTCCTACATTCATGGTTCTCACATTCCATGTGCCAATCATTAGTGTCTGCTTACAACTGTTCCTCTTCCTTTGTATTTCGATACTCAGTTGCCCTTTCTGTCATTCTATGGTGTTCTGTGGTACATAGGGTTTTCAGAGGCCTGCTATTTCGGAATTAGATGGCCAATCCTTTTTCCTAGTGGGCCTTAATCTGAATGTTCAGATTTAAAGAAGTATCCAACAGATAAGCATGTTACAGAAAAAGTGAAAGTATATTCCTTATTGTGGAATTAAACATTAGTGCCAGTGTTGTCCCTGCCCTTGACACAAGTTTCTTGACCTATTTATTTCTTTGCTCCACCATCTATCAAGATACCTATCCACTTCTACCCACTCCCTTCATCATCTATCTCCCATTCTCCAGTCCTTGATCTGATAGCTTATATCTAAAGCTTCCTTGGCTTTTGTTATTCCGGACATGCCAGCTGCTAACAGGTTCTTATACTGTGACCAGAGACTCCTAAGTTTAGGTGTAATGTGTCCTGAATGAAGATGATGTGTCCTGTGGAACTGGTGTATAGATAGTTTCTTCTTGGGCCGAGTCCCTCACAGCCTTGGGGTCCTCTACTGTTACCTGTGTGGGTGGGGATTTTCAGCTCTGTTGTGCTGCCTTGCTTTTTCACCTGTGAAGCTTTCTTTCTGCCCTCTCTAAGTGTCCTGCGACCCAGTCCCATGCAGATAATATAGCTTTTCATAATATTCTGGTATTTGCAATTTAATTTTATCTGGTTCTCTTCTGACGTGACCTCTGTACTTTTTAATTGAATTATCTGTGTCTTCTTTTTTTTCTTTTCTTTTGTTAAGTTTTCCAATGGCTTGTCAATTTTATTGACACTTTTGAAAAACCAGCTCCTGGTGTTATTTATTGATAGTTTCTATTGTTTTTCTGTTTTTTTATCTCCTTTATTTCAGCTCTTATCTTTATGACTTTTTTTCTTCTAGTGGCTATAGGATTAGATTGTTGTTCTTTTTCTATTTGATGAAGGTATTGAGTTAGATTGTTGGTTTTCCTTCTTTTTTCCTTTTTTAAGTGTGTGCCTGTTGTCTCTGAGAACTACCTTAGCTACATCTCATAGGTTTTTGTATGTTGTGTTTTCATTTTCATTTGTTACTAGGAACCTTTTTTATTTCACTGTTTTTTTCTTTTAGAACCCAATCATGTTCTAGTAGAGAGTTAATTTCAACATATGTGGTTTTCTAAGCTTACTCTTGTTGCAGAGTGTCAAGGACTGCAGCCTGCAATATGGATTGGGCTCAATGTCAGGAAGACAAAGATTCTCACCACTGGACCAATTGGCAGCATCAGGATGGATGG
>NW_006400294.1:234214-235627 GCF_000299155.1 Elephantulus edwardii
TTTCCCTAATAAAATTGCCCTTTTTTTTACCTTCACTCCTTACCTTCTTTCTCAGCAAATTGGGAATCCTGGTCTTTGCCTTCTATTTCATTTCCAGGACCCTGGCCACTGTAAGACCAAGCAGCAGCTCTCTTAAGGACCACTAAAATTGCTCTACACTCCCTGGTGCCTCTGTGTTGCTGACTTTACTCTTGTTTCCCATTTGGTTCAATTTGCCTAAGAAAGAGAGACTGAAGCCAGAACACTTTGGTGTTGAAAATTAGGAGCACAAACTGTGCATGTAGTCTGTTGAATTTGGTAACAATCCTCAGGATCTCTGTTGTGCTCTAACCCATTGTCACTGTGTCAATCTCTTGTTGAGGGTCTTCCTCTTTTTCTCTGACCTTTCCCCGCATGACGTCCTTTTCCAAAGACTGTCACCTGACAGTAGGTGCAGAGTACATGAGATGAAGTTTCACCATTCTTGCCTTTAAAGAGCATTTTTATTGCACTTTCTCCAAGACAGATTTTTTTTTTGTTATTTTGGCAGTCCATGGGGTATTCAGGACTCATTTCCAACACCACAACACAAAGACATAATTTTTTTTTCTTCTGTCATTCAATGCATAAGAAGTAACTGAAATGATAATGGCTTGGCTCAGGAACACATTTAGTTTTTAAACTGACATTCTTGTTCTGTAGCATTTTGGAAGAGTTCCTTCATAGCCAATTTTCACAATCTCTTGATTTCCTGAGCACTGTTACCTTAGGTGCCTATTGTGGGTCTAAGTAAAGTGAAACTGTTGACAATTTCAATTTTTTCTCCATCTATCACTATGTTTCCTATTAGTCCAGTGGTGAGGATTTTGTATTTCTTGATCTTGAGGTATAATCCATATGGCAGGTTGCAGTCTTTGATCTTCTGCAGTTAGAGCTTCAAGTCCTCTAAATTAAGGTAATAATTCATGTCCACAAATTTGGAAAGATTTTCTTAAGAGCCAGTTTTGGGGAAAATTAAAGAATCAATTTATCAATTTTTAAGGAAAAATGAATCCTGACAGTTGAAGACCTGTGCTTACTAATTAATTCTCTTTTTTACAAGACTTTTTATTTTCTGCTGTGAAAAACTTCTCAGAGGCTGCTTCAAACTTTCACAGAAGACTCACTCAAATTGATTTTAATAAGTAAGTTTCAGATATCTCTGTTACTTTGAAAGATATCTAGTTATTGGAAATAATTGTGTCCACTTATATGAACATTGAGCTCTGAATCCATGTTGCTACAATTGGAAGCATCAGTAGCACCTAGGAGCTTCCAAAAATCCAATCCACAAAACCCCCAAACACTCTGTTGCAGAGTGATTCCAACTAACAGTAACTAACAGTAACTCTCCTTAAAAAAGGAAAGGGAAGGGTAGGGAAGGGAAGGGAAGGG
>NW_006400294.1:235820-248388 GCF_000299155.1 Elephantulus edwardii
AGGAAAGAAGGAAAGAAGGACGGAAGGAATCTCATTGCTGTGGAGGCAGAACTAGACTCCAGAGAGGTTTTGAAAGTTATCAACCACTCAAGAGAAGATTGCCCATCTTTCTTCCAAGAAACTGCTGGAGGATTTGAACCTCTGTAGAGGTTCCTCCTTTGGGTTAGCTAAGCAGCACCCTAAGAACTATTTCACCAGAGTTTCTGTGTTATATAGATTGTGGTCATGTTGTTGAGTTGGAACCAACTCGGAGTTGACCCTCCAGTAGGCCTTCAGATACTGTGAATTGCACGGAAGGAGATTGTCCATCTTTTTTCTCAAGAAGTGACTGGTGGAATCAAATTACCTTCCTTTGGGTTGAGAGTATAACTCCTAACCAAGTTGGTCACCGTATCGCCTATTTATAGCTAATAATTTTTGTTCTATGGGGTTAAGTAAATCTTACAGCAGTATATTGTCCAACACACCTGTATACAATTTTGAAATACTTTTCCATTGAAACTTAAAAACGTCCTTTAACCCTTTGCCACTTTTAGGTTGAAAAATAGGTGAAAAATTAGATTCAAAGTGAAAACATTATGCAACAGGCACAAATTAAATACTCCACAATATAATTAGTGTCATATTTCTCTGTTTTGCAGGTGTAACCAGAATAAACTGTCCATCCTCCCATACAGAAATGTTCTTTTAGTAATTTTGAAAGCCTCTTTCCATACAGTGTAGGCCACAAGTCCCCAAAATGTTAGTGTGGCAATTCCGACTGCAAAAGAGATTCTGTCCAACATCTGCAGCTGCATAGGACCCTTCTTGCAGACATTTGAAACATAGTAATTGTTGTTCATCTTTTACTCTGAACCTTTTGCTTTTCATGAAAATTTTGACTACTTACCATGCTCATCTTTCCAGGAGGTCTGGCCATCCTCTTAAAAAGAATTTAAATGGGGGAAAAATGCTTTGTAGACCTTTTGAAACAGTCTCTGGTTTTGAAAAAGAAAACAAGACAGTTTCTCAATCCTTTCTCTACTATAAACATTAAAAAGACAATCTTGTTATAACAGTGGCTTCCTTTGTAAAGCCCCAGATCCCAAAACTGTTAAGTTGAATCTGACTCATAGTGAGCCTCCATCAGGTCTCACTCAAAAGCTCTAAGTCTATATGGGAGGAGGTTTCATCTTTCTTTTTAGGGCTCAAACTCCTGACTGATCAGGGTAATTCTTAACACACTTTGCCACTATGTGAAGCGCTACTTTCTAGTGTGCATTGTTTAAAAAATTATTCATTTAGTTTATTTTCCCATAGCTTAATCATATTTAATAGTATTTTAAAGCTGGGTTCTGTGGTAAGGTTTTAATAACATTTTTCTTGTTCTCAAAGTCCTATTGCAGTGAGAATCATGAATGATCAATTGATGCTCCTGGAGAGAGCATTCATCGACCCTCTTGGCTTACCAGGAAGGCCATTTTATAGGTAAGAAAAGAACAGATAAAATTCTAGAGGGAATCAAAACACTCAAAGTTGAGGCATACTTAAAATTGACTTTAATGTTATCTTGTAAATGAAGATGAATATATATTTTGACGTAAGCATGGGTAAGATTGTATATCAACTAACAATAAATTTGTTATCAGAAATGCCAATTTCATGGGATTTGGGGGGGTGTCTTACTGCAGATTAAACTGTTAAAAAAGATGTCTTTGTGATACAAGATCTTCAGGAAAATAAAGGTTATCTAGTTCTGCTCTACGTGAATCTTTTTTCAGTTAAATAGTTTTCCAGCCTATTTGGAGTACTTCTAGTAATAAGAAGCTTACTGCTTCATTAAGT
This sequence comes from Elephantulus edwardii, assembly GCF_000299155.1. Classification (NCBI taxonomy): domain Eukaryota; kingdom Metazoa; phylum Chordata; class Mammalia; order Macroscelidea; family Macroscelididae; genus Elephantulus; species Elephantulus edwardii. Next base: position 237,645 of record NW_006400294.1, read on the forward strand.
TAGAAGTAATCTATTTTGTTTTAAGAAAGCTCTAAAAAAAATAAAACACACACAAAAAAAGAAAACTCTAGGTTTTGAAATTTCCCCCCCCCCCATAAATATGAGTTTATTTTCCTGGCTTTTCTTCCTCTTTGACCGTGTTCTGTGCTCCAAAATAAAATAGAATTGGTCTGCATTTATTGCCATGTAATACATGGCTTTCTGAAGATAGTTGTCATGTTTTCCCTAAATATGAACTGCGTTTTTTTATTTGTATCTTTATGCCATGATTTCCTTTCAGTCTTGGATCCATGCCTCGGAACAGTTTCTCTTCCTCCAAGATCCTTTTGTTGTGTTAGTTTCTGAAGGTCAATGTTATAAAAATAACACAAGGGATTGACTTAAAAAAAATACAACAAAACATGCAGAAAAAAATCCAAAAAACCAAAACACAGAAACCCAAACATACAAACAACAACAACAGCAACAAAACAACTCAGAAAGCCAGAAAATGTTTTTCTCACAGTTGAGAAGGTTAGAAGTCTAAATTCAGAACACTAACTGTCCAGTGACTCTTTTTCTGTCAGCCAATGGGTGGGTGTAGTAAATCATTGTCTCTTCCCACATCATTGTTTTTTACAAAAATATCATAGTTATATGCTGTCGAGTCAAAACTGACTCATGGCTGACCCTCCAATGGGTTTACAGAGGCTATAAATCACACTGGAGGGGATTGCCCATCCATCTTTTCCTTGCAGAGAAGCTGGTTGATTCAAATCACTTTTCTTCATGTTTGTAACTCAATTCCTTACCAATCAGCCAGCAGAGCTCACCTGCCTTCCTCTAATTGTGCTGTGTTTTTCTGTATCTGAACTGCTGTGTTCATATCATACAGAGATGATTATTGTCTAATGTGGAGTCAGAATCAATTTTGTGTAATGTTTTGTTGTGTAATGTGGAGTCATATTTGACCTTCTGGTGGATTTTCAGAGACAATGAATTACCTATGCTCCAATTCATTTACAAACATACTGAATAGGGGAAGAACAACATCAAATTTATCCGTTAGTTTTGTGTTGTTTTTTAATTGGGAAGTATCTTTATATGTTGCTGCTCTTAGTAGCTTAGATAGGTATGTGTTTGCTTGCCTGCTCTTTGGTTTACAATGCTTGTCTGTCAGATGCTGTACTAAAGCAAATTAAGACCAAATTAGTACAGAGTAGGAACTGGCCTACTCACTTCTGAAATAAAAGGCCACTGAAAAATTTATGAACAACAGAGCACACTTATATTAGGTATATTACCCGAGACTTAGCCCTCATATTGGGAAATACAAAAATTAGGAGAAATAATTGTAAACAGCCATAATAATTGGAATGTGGAATGTATGAAGTATGAATGTAAGAATATTGGACATTGTTAAAAAAGAAATGGAACACGTAAGTATTGACATTAGAGGCACTGGCAAACTGAGATGGATTGCCATGGGCTACTTTGAATCAGATGAATATGATTCAAATAATACTTGAATATTATCTGTTGTGCTGGGAATGAAAACATTAGGAAAAATGGGGTTGCATTCATAATCAAAGGACGTTTTGTAGATCAATCCTGAAGTACAGTGTTGTGAGTGACAGGACACTATCCACATGCATACAAGGAAGACCTGTTAATACTACTCTCATTCAAATATAAGCAGTATCAAATAAAGTTGAAGAGGAGGAAATAGAACATTTTTACCAACTTTTGCAATCGGAAATTGATCAAATATCAACCAAGATTCATTAATAATCATTTTTGACTAGAAAACAAAAGTTGGGAACAAGGAAAAAGGTTCAGTAGTTAGAAAATCTGGACTTAGTGACAGAAATGAGGTTGGAGCTAGAATGACAGAATTTTGTGCAATTAATGATTTATTCATTGTGACTACCTTTGCAATAAATTTTTTTTTTAAAAATCCCACCCAAACATTAGTGATGACTATACACATGTATCTCACCTGATGGACTTCACAGGAGTCAGTTTGTTGATGGGCACCTAGGTTGTTTCCAACTCTTTGCTATTTTGAACAATGAAGCAATAAACATGGGTGTACATATCTCTGTTTGTGTGGCAGTTCTGGTTTCTTTAGGATATATTCCCAGTAGGGGAATTACTGGGTCAAATGGTATTTTTATTTCCAACTTTTTGACAAAGTGCCATACTGCCTTGGAAAGAATATATCAGCTGAGACAAAAAATGTGAGGTGCTAACTGTGGAAGAGACCATCTTCTACTCATGTGCAAGTTCAAACTGAAGCTAAATTAAATGAGAACAAATTCATAAGAACCAAAATATGACCTTGAGTCTATCCCATCTGAATTTAAAAACTATCTGAAGAATAGGTTTGTGTCCTTGAACACTAATGAATGAAGACTAGATGAACTATCAGATGGCAACAAGATTATCATTCATGAAGTAAGCAAAAGGTCTTACAAAGATAGAGGAGGAAGAAAAGATCAAGATAGATGTCAGAAGAGACTCTAAATATTGCATTAGAATGCTGAGAAGCTAAAATGGAGAGAAGTCAGGAAGTTAGCGTTGACAGAAAGACAAAGCAAAGTATTATAACAATTGAGCAAAATCCAAAGGAAAGAACTCTTTCAGCATTTCTCAAGCTGAAGGAACTGAAGAACAAATTCAAGCATCAAGTTGTAATACTTAATATCAAATGGTCAAGGAAGCATCAAAAGAGGATGGAAGGAATACATGGAGTCACTGTACCAAAAATAATTGACTGACAGATCATTTGAGGGAGTAGCATATGATCAAGAACTAATGGTATTAAAGAAGGAAGTACAAGCTGCTCTGAAGGAATTGGCAAAATATAAAGTCCCACAAATTGATGGAATATCAATTCACATATTTCAACAAAAGATGTAAATCTGTATGTGCTTACCAGATCATGCCAAGAAATGTGGAGGACAACTGGCTGGAAAAGATCTATGTTTATTCCCAATCCCAAAAGACGTGATCCAAAAGAAGGGGGAAATTATGAGATGATATAACTAATATCAAACAGTTAAGGATCCAATCCTTGGGAAATGACATCACACTCAGGAAAGAATGAGATCAAAGAAGAAAAGAAGATCCTCAACACAATGGATTGATATGGTGACTGTACACAGGAATACTATGCAGCATTGAAAAACAAGGAACTCATGAAATAATATGCAAAATGAATGACTCTGGAGAAAATTATGCTGAGTGAAAGATCTCAGTCACAAAAGGATAAATAATGCATAAAGCCACTGTTGTAAAATGGGACTGAAATCGGGGTTGAGGGAAGACAGAGAAGGAGGGGAGGAATGAGGTATATTGCATTGAAACAGATGAGAGAAAGAACTGTTTAAAAGGAATATATGATATATGATATATGTCATTACAGGAGTCCAAAAAAGGCTGCACAGTGGAGTGGACTTGGAGGGGAGGGAATTACCTAACAGTGAAAGAGTTTTACTTTTCAAGGAGAAGAGTGAATTGGGCGAGGAGGGAGTGGACAGGGAGAAAATGCAACAATGAATGACTGGAAACCCTAAGTCTCTGTAAACTTTGATTAAAATTAATAAAAAAATGGGCTTGGGCATGTCTTGGGTTGTGGGAATGGTATAGGATAGGGCAAGTGTTAGATCTGTTGTTCATAGAATTGCTGTGAGTCATAGAGAGAACTCTGTTGGCTTAGAGGAAGAGAAAGTTATGCTACCAAGCCAAAGATGGGTGATTTTAATCTGCAGCCATCAGGCCTGGTGTTAATTGTTTTGGTCAAACATTCTTCTAAGTAGTATAGCATTGGTCTGCCAAATTGCTGTACAGCAGTAACTCATACTTCCTATGATGTTAAACACTGTGACACTGATGTGTCAGATGCAATAATGATTACCCACGGTAGACAATGTTCGGTGGAGCTCCCAGATTAAAGCAGGCTTGGAAGCAGAAGTGATATCCACTTCTGAAATAGCTTGCCTCCACTCTATAAACTTAGAGAAATGATTAATGCTATGCAAATGTTCAGATCTTTCATTCATAGGGTCACTATGAGTCATCTACAACTCAATGGCACTTAGCAACAACAACAATAATATCACATGTAAGCAAAACCTTGCTGAGGATTATCCAAATTCGACTAGAACACTACATAGATAACTGTCTGAAAGATAAGTTGTTGTTATTGTTGTTATGTGCTGTCAAGACACCTGTGACTCATAACAACCCTATGTACAACAGCCCTAAGCCTTGCTCTATCGCTGCCAATCTTATTGTCTCTGACACGCCTATCCCCATTACCCCAGTCACTGAATCAGTCTATCTCATAGAAAGTCTTTCTCTCCTGTGCTGTCTCTTCACCCTCTCAAGCATGACATCCCTTTCCAAGGATTGATCCCACCTTGCAACATGTCCAAAGTATGTCAGACAAAGCTTCAGAATCCTTGCCTTCAGGGAGCAGCCTAGCTTACCCTTTCCAGGATGAACTTGTTTGTTCTTCTAGCAATCCATGGTATATTTAATATTCTTCTCCAGCACCACAGCTCAAAAACATCAATTCTCCTTCTATCATACCTAGTCATTGTCCATCTTTCTTGCAATAGCAAGTAATTGCAAAGACCATGGCCTATATCATGTGCATCTTAGTCTCCAGACTGACATCATGCTCTTCAGTATTTTGGAGAGGTCTCTGACAGCAGACTTTCCCAGTGCGATTCGTCTTTTAATTTCTTGGCTGCTGGTATCAAAAGTGTTGATTGTGGAGCCAAGCAAACTGAAGCTGTTAACAGTCTCAATCTCTTCACCATCTATGATGATGCAGCCATTTGGCTCAGTGGTGAGAATCTTTGTTTTCTTGATGTTGAGCTTCAATCCATTTTGAAGGCTGCAATCGTTGACCTTCTGCAACATGTTCTCCAGGTTCTCCTCAGTTCCAGCAAGCAGGGTGGTGTCATCTGCATAATGCAGATTGTTGATGAGTCTTCCTCAAATCCTAATGCCACACTTCTCCTCAAAGAGCCCAGCCTCTAAGATGATCTGTTCAGCATATAGATTGTAAAGATACACCCTTTCCAATTTTGAACCATGTGTTTCCTTGCACTGTTCTGATTACTGTCTCCTGGTCCAAGTATAGGTTTCACATAAACACAATCAAGTGTTGACACTAGGGACATCATTGCCTAGGTCAGATGAATCTTGGCTGAAAGCAGAGAGTAACAGAAGAATGTCTATTTGTGTTTTATCTTTTATGCAAAGGCATAGTATGTGGATCACAACAAATTGTAGCTAACCTTGAGAAGAATTGGAACCTAGAATACTTGATTGTGCTCTTGCAAAACCTGTGCTTAGTCCAAGAAGCTATTTACAAATACAGCAAGGGAACAATGCATCGTTCCAAATCAAAGAAATAGTGTGTTATGGATGTATCCTTTCTCCATACCTTTTCAATCTATCTGAGGAATTGATCATCTGGGAAGTTCAGCTTTATGAAGAATGTGGCATTAGGAATAGAGAAAGATTTATCAACAACTTCTACCATACAGATGACAAAACCTTGTCCTCTGAAACTGAGGAAGAATTGAAACATTTGCTGCAGAAGGTCAAGGACTGCAGCTTTCAATATTAATTGCCTCTCAACATCAAGAAAACAAAAATCCTCACTACCAGACCAATTTGCAGTATCCTAGTAGATGGAGAAAAGATTCAAATTTCATCTTGCTGGGATCCATAATCAACACTCTCAGCATCAGCAGTCAGAAAATTAAAAAAACAAGTTGCACTGGGAAAACTGCTGACCTCTCCAGAGCCCTGGGGAGCAATGATGTCAGTCTAGAGACTAAGGTTTGCCTGACTCATGCCACGGTCTTCTCAATTGCTTGCTATGTATCTAAGAGCCAGATAATGATTAATGATGACAGAAGAAGAATCGATGCCTTTGAGTTATAGTGCTGGAGAAAATACTTAACATACCGAGAAAACAAACAGGTCTGTTCCATAGAGGGCGAAAGCAGGTTAGTCCTCAGAGCTAAGGATTTTTAGGATCCATCTTACATACTTTGGGTATGTTGCCAAGGAGGACAAGACCTTGGAGAAGGGCAACATGCTTGGAAGGATAGAGGGTCAGCACAGAAGAGGAAGATCTTGGATGAGGTGGATTGACAAAGTAATTGAGGCAGTTGAGTCAAGTGTGTCAGAGACATTGAGTTTGGATCAAGGAGGGAGCCTGGTGGTCTAATGATAAGGAGTTGCATTTCTAATCCAAAGGCAGGTTCAAATTGATCCGTTGTTCCAATGGAGAAAAATGGACAGTCTTTTCCTGTAAGATATACAGCCTTGGAAAACTCACTGGAGGGTCATCTATGAGTAGATTCCAACTCAACAGCGCATAGAACAGCAAATATTCAAGGAACACTGGTGGAATAATGATTAAGTACACAAATGCTAATCTAAGCATTGGCCACAATTTGAACTGCAAACAGAAAGACATGGTATATTATCCTTTGGAAAAAACCTCCAGAAAGAAAACCCTCTGGAAAGTTCTACTCTGTCACATGAGTTCCCTGTAAGTAAAAATCAAATTGAGATCACCTAACAGCAACAAAGTAAATGTCTATTCTAGAATAAAATATATATTTGATATTAATTTCTACAGGCATGATTTTTTTTTAGTTTCTAGTAATTAACTGAAGCAATCATAACAAGGAAGGACTAATATCAAGAAAATACAGTTTTGGTGATAGTAATGAGGCCAGAGATCACATAATAGAAGATTATAGAACCTTTGATTTATTCAATGAAATACCTTTTTAAAAAACATAAATGTCAACTATACACACGGACCTCACCTGATTGAATATACAGCAATCAAATTGACTACATAGCTCTGTGGAAAGAAGTGGTTGAGAAGCTCAGTGTCATCAATCAGAAGAAAGCCAGGGCCAGGCTGTGGAGCAGATTATCATTTCTATTCTTATATGATAATATTCATTTAGAACAAAACCATGGGCCAGCTGTGGAACAGACTATGAATTATTTCTATGTAAGTTAAAATTAAGGTTAAGAAAATGAAAATAGGACCTTGAGTTTATCCTATCTGGATTTAGAAACTATCTCTAGCATAGGTTTGATGCATTGGACAATAATGACTAAAGACCAGACAAGTTGTGAAAAGTCAATAAGGACATCACCCGTGAAGAAAGGAAAATGTCATTAAATAACAAGAGAGAAAAAGATCAAAATCAAAGTCAAAATAGACTCTGAAACTTACTCTTGAATGTAGAGAAGCAAAAGCAAAAGAAGTAAAAGAGCTTAATATATTTCAAAGGGCAGTCTTGGGAAGACCAAGAAATCTTGGAGTTAGAAAATCAAAAGAGAAGGACATGCTCCGCATTTCTCAAACTGAAAATCCTAAGAAAAAAAATTAAAGCCATGAGTTCTAACACTGAATTCTATGGGCAAAACATGTGCAGGGAAAATTAAAGGGAAAAAAAGATGGAAATATATACAGATTAACAGTACAAAAAATAATTGAATTATTTCAGAAAATAGCATATACTAAATAATCATTGGTGCTGAAAGAAGTCCAAGGTGAAATGAAGGCATTGGCAAAAATTAAGGCCAAAGAAACTGATAGAATATCAACTGAGGTGTTTAAGCAAATAGATTCAGCCCTTAAGGTACACACTAATCCACACTAAGGAATCTGACTGGAAGAGATCCATATTGTGTACATTTTTAAAAAGATCCAATAGAATTGGAAATTATAGAGCAATATAATTCATGTCATGTTTTTGTTGTTATGCGCCATCGAGTTGCTTGCAACTCATAGCGACCCTAAGTACAAGAGCCCTAAACTCTGCTCTATCCCATGCCAACCTCACTGTTTCTGATACACCTACTCCCATTACCTCAATCACTGAATCAATCCATCTCATCGAGGGTTTTCCTTTCCTGCACTGTCTCTCCACTCTCCGAAACATGATGTCCCTCTCCAAGGACTGGTCCCTCCTTGCAACATGTCTAAAGTATGTCAGATGAAGCTTCAGAATCCTTGTCTCCCAAGAAGCAACTCAGTTTCTCCCTCTCCAGGACAAAGCTGTTTGTTCTCCTAGCAGTCCATGGTATATTCAACACTCTTCTCCAGCATCACATTTCAAAGGCATCAATTCTCGTTCTATCATTCTATCACTGTCTGACTCATAGCACACAGTTGTGAAGTCTATGGCCCAGATGAAGTGCACCTTAGTCTCCAGCCTGATGTTGCTTTTCAGTACTCTGGAGAAGTCCCTGACAGCTGACTTTCCCAATGCAATTCATCTCTTGATTTCCTGGCTGCTGTTACCAAGAGTGTTGACTGTAGAACTAAGCAAATTAAAACTGTTAACTACCTCAATCTCTTTACCATCCATACTGATACTGCCAATTGGCCCACTGGTGAGAATCTTTGTTTTCTTGATGTTGAGCTTCAAACAGAATGAAGGTGGCAGTCCTTGACCTTCTGCAGCAAGCTCTCTTCAGGTCCTCTTCAATTTCAGCAAGCAGGGTTGTGTCATCTGCATAATGCAGATTGTGAAAGAGTCTTTCTCCAATCTTGATGCCACATTTCTCCTCATAGAACCCATTCCTCATATAGATTGAAAGGGTATGGAGATAGGACACATCCCTGGCATACCCCCTTCTCAATTTTGAACCATGCAGTGTTTCCTTGCTCTGTTCTGATGACTGCCTCCTGGTCCAACTATAGATGTTGTATTAGCATGATCAAGTGTTCTGGGATTCCTATTCTTTTCAGAGTAAGCCACTGTTGGTAGTGATCCACACAGTCAAATGCCTTTACATAATCAGTGAAACACAGATACATACTTTTTAAAATAAATGTTACCTCAAGAAGCTGCACGACAATCTTGAAGGTGCACGGTTTGAATCCACCAGATGCTCCGCTGGAGAAGGAGGGGCACGTTCCTCCTGTGCCAAGTCAGATCCAATTTGACAGTACACAAAATTATAAATAAAATTTTTAAAAAGTTACTGAATATATATGTACATACACAATTCAACAGTTTCTGTATGCAAAATCCAGTAACTGTATGCAAAATTCAGAAACTGGTAACATTCCTTTCAGATTTGTTCCTCATTCATTAATCTAAACTCATTGCCCCTAAACTTCCTATTCAGTCTTAAAGTTGCAGTTGTCAGTTTCATCCCTTATAAATTTTTAAAAGCACAATCTTTAAAGGAGATTTTTTTAACTGGTTAAGCCAAACTGCTGTTTGAATTTAAGATGATCTTGGGGGGACTACTTTTGGTAAAGTGGGTTATGGGGTTTTTTGTTTTTTAATGTCTGAAAATATTTAGAAGCAAATTTTCATTTTTGTCGAATCTATAAAAGGTAACACAAAGACAATAAAAATAATCCTATCTTCTTTTATTAAAAGTATCCACAAAATATACATCACTGTGTTTGTGGCTCCTTAGCCAGATGACTACTATGTACAGCTAGTGAAAGAAATCTATATTCTTCCATACGTTTAGGTTAGCAGCATGACATATAATTCATTTGATGTGGAGACGTGGCATAGCCAATGCACACTGTTAAATTGTTAGCTTTCCTCTCCTGCTTATTCTTTTGCAGTATCTTACATCAAATACTTATGTCTTCAGTGTAGTAAAAAAAATAGGTATATGTATATTCTAATATGAGGATATGACAACACTGAAAGCATACAAAATGCATTAATATTTCTATTCCTTTAGCTTAAGCTGCTTTGTAAGATTTTTAAAAAATTTTGCTCTTTTTTAATAGGCATGTCATCTTTGCTCCAAGTAGTCACAATAAATATGCTGGAGAATCATTTCCTGGGATATATGATGCTATGTTTGATATTGAAAATAAAGCAGACTCTAATTCAGCGTGGACAGAAGTAAAGAAACACATATCTATTGCAGCTTTTACAGTTCAAGCTGCAGCAAGAACTCTGACAGAAGTGCCATAAGAAGGTCTAAAGCATGTGGTAAGATAGGGAAAGTGTGGTTTAAATCTGATAGCAGAAGTCATGTTTATTTTTGTTAAGTCATGAAGCCAATGGTCTAAAATCTTGTTTTTAACAACATCATGTTTTGATTTTAGATTTCTAACCTCTTCACCTACAAAGGTATTAACTCTATCAAAACAAATTCAGTCATCTGGTAAAAAGAGATAAAGAAAACTTAAAAATAAAATATGGTAAGGGATTTAAATTATCTGACATGCTGAAGGGAAAATCAGTGATAAAAGTGCCACTACACACACTGCTATTATTGATAGTGACTGAGGAAAAGAACTTATGCACAAAAGTGTGCAGAGCATATGGTTCTATTTATATAAAGTTCTAGGAGTCAAAGAATTCAGATCTCTCATTTCCTAGATCATGTGGCTGAGGGGTTGACTGTTCCAAAGCATGAAGGGGCTCTTGGAGAAGCTGGAAGTGTTCTATATCTTGATCTGGTTGGTGATTACACTTGTATGTTGTTTTGGTTAAATGTCATAGTGTCAGTGACAACCCATTGTTGTTGTTATGTGCCGTCGAGTCGCTTGGGACTCATAGCGACCCGATGTACAACAGCCCTAAACCCTGCTCTGTCCTGTGCCAATCTAACTGCCTCTTACACATCCATCCCGATTACCCCAGTCACTGAATCAATCCACCTCATAGAGGGTCTTCCCCTCCTGCGCTGTCCCTCCACTCTGCCCAGCATGATGTCCCTC
>NW_006400294.1:255124-260533 GCF_000299155.1 Elephantulus edwardii
TATTTATTATTGTTATGTCCTCTTGTTCTATTGACCCTTTCAGCATTATGTAGTTACCTTCCTTGTCCTTTGTGATCGTTTTTACATTGATATTTATTTTATCAGAGATTAATATGGCTACACCTGCTTTTTTCTGGTTGCCACTTGCTTGATATATTTTTCCCCACCCTTTTATTTTTAGCCTGTCTTTATCTTCATTATTCAGGTGTGTCTCTTGTAGACAACATATTGATGGATTTTGTTTTTTAATCCAATCTGCTACTCTCTTTCTCTTCAGCGATGCATTTAAACCATTCATGTTCAGTGTGACTATTGAGAGGCTAGGTTTTATTGTTATCATTGTGTCGAGTTCTTTTTCGTGTTGTTGCTAGTTACTTTGGACCATGGAGCTTTCTGTGGTTTGTCTTTAAGAAGGGCATCTTTGAGTCCTCCTGCAATGCTGGTCTTGTTTTTACAAACTCTGATAGGTTCTGCTTTTCTGGGAATATCTTAATCTGTCCTTCATATTTGATGGATAATTTTGATGGGTACAGTATTCTTGGTTGACAGTTGTATTCTTTGAGTGTTTGATATATGTCCTTCCACTCTCTTCTTGCCTGCATAGTTTCTGGTGAGAAATCAGCACTTAATCTTATCTGTTCTCTCTTATACTCTTTGTTTCTCCCTTGCTGCTTTCAGGATTCTCTCCTTATCTTTGGTTCTGGCAAATTTAACCACGATATGCCTTGATGTTTTTCTTTTGGGGTCGAATCTGTATGGTGTTCGCTTAGCTTCCTGAATACATATTCTCTCATTCTTCATTATGCCTGGGAAGTTTTCCTCTAGTAATTCTTCCACAACTTTTTCAGTACCTTTACTTGCTTCTTCCTTTTCTACGATTCCAATGATGCACATGTTATTTTTCTTGATGGTGTCCCACATTATCCTTAGGTTTTCTTCTTTTTCCTTCTTTTTTGAGTCTGCTTTTTGCTCTAGCAGATCAGTGGTGACAATTTTGTCTTCAATTTCACGGATTCTGTGTTCCATCTCATCAGCTCTGCTCATATGTCTCTCCACCATGTTGACAGCCTCTGAAACATTGAACCTTATATTTTGAATGATGGATTCTTGTTTTTTTTCCAGTGCCTGATTTGTTTTCTCAGCAATATTCTGCATTGGTTTTTTTTAGCTCCTCCTGGTCTTTGCTTCTAGTATCCTGTAATTCATCAAGTTTGTCTTTCATCCATTGGATATATTCAGTCACTCCTCTATTAAATTCTGTGTCAGAAAGTTCCATGAAACTTTCTGGGTTCAGGGAATCTACTGCTATTGTGTCGCCCTTTGTGAGTGACATCTTGCTTTGCTCTTGTGTATTGTGTGGGATAGTTTGCTTTCTTTGAGACATTGATATGTTCTTGATCTGAAGACAATGGTCTTGAGATCAGTTGGGCAGCTACTGAATTTGTGCGTTTCTCTGAATTTCTGACTTCAGGTAAATGTCAGTTCAGAGCCTGCTAGGGCAATCTCTTTTTGGTAAGACAGGTCAAGGTGTTCCCAATTAAAGGCAAGTTGATTGCCCAGACGTGTAGGCACTGGTGTGGAGCCAAATGGGGTGAGGCAGGCAAAGGGTTGAGGTGACCACAAGGGCAGGTCAAACACTTAGGGGAACTTGCTCAAACCTCTGCTCTCTCAGTGTGCTCACAATTGGGGTCCCTACTCAAATTCCTGCTGTCTATTTCCTACCCAATGGATTTGTCAGTGTTCCCTGCCTGGTGGCACTTACACAGGTGCCCTCACACAACAGCCCCTGCTCCAGCAGAGTCCTGGATCTGACAGGATCCAAAGTCAAAGGTCAAATTCCCACTGACCCACTAGCCTCTGGCTGGTCTGCAGAGTACACAGAAGCCAGCTGGCTGGCTTGTTTTGGGCAGTTGGTGTCGTCCAAGAGAGCCCCAGCCAAATTCCCCACCAGGGGGAATGCCCTTATGTGCTCTCCTGGGTAATCAGCAATGCCCCAGTAAACCCAGCCAGGATCCTACCAGCCTTTCTTCTGCCAGGTTAGTTCCACAGCAGCTCGGCTGATAACTCGGGGTGATGGCTGGATCTGTGGTGTTGCCCTGAGGTCACAGGGCTGTGGTGGGGGCTGAGGTGTGTGGTTGTGAGGCTGCAAGGAGGGGCGGGGGAAGGGGGGGAAAGCAAGGGACTAGGGGGCCAAAGGAACACAGGGCTTGGACACTACCACCAAGAGGTAGGGGGCGGAGCTTGGGCGCTGCTGGGGGTTTATATAGCAGCACCCTGTGTGCTGGGGTTCTGGGGGTTTCGCACGTACAGGCTGCAGGGGGGTCACACAGTGGCTGGTAGTCGTTGCTCCTCTGGGGTCACATGGTGTTTGCTCCTTTGGAGATCTGTGGTGGCTGGCAGACTGTTGCTCTTCCCAGGTTTCTTCGCAGGCGCAGGTGTCCCAGCTCAATTGATAAAGCTTTAACAAGCTTGTTTGTACAACTCTTTTGGTTGTTCAGCCCAAAGAGGAAGATCAGATTCTTTTAGCCAAGCCCAAGAATTACACTGACAGTTCAAAATGTCATGGTAAAAGGGGAGAAACTATCTTTGGCTAAGGATACAGTTAACTTAATTAAAACAATGAGAGCTTTCAGTTTGGAACAAATATTTCTTAACCCATCTCAGTATTTCCATAGGGTATTTTTGTTTGTTTGTTTCTCCCAATGAAATAAATGACAATAACAATGATCCTGAGTCATCAGATTGATTTTAAGGTTTATTCATTTTCATCAAGGAGCAAATATTTTGCTTTAAAAGGCACTAACATAAGTGTTTATAAAACATGAATTTTATACAATGTATAAAATTCAAAGTTTGTAGTAATTTGTTCCAGCAAGCTAGTTTCTCTATCACACTATATAACTTTAACAGAACACTTTAAAACATTGTTCTAGAAATGATCCTGAGTCACTTCTCCACTATGCCCCTGGCTACCATCAACACATCTGTGGGGTTACTTTTTCTCATGAATAATGCTTTTTAAAGTTTCATTCCATTTAAATGATTATATAATTTTCTAAAGAGTTCTAACTAGATGGTACACAACAACATAGGAGATAAGGTACACATTTGGAAATTTATTGTACAATGCTCCCCCCCCAAAAAACAAAATAAAACAAACACCCCAAACATGCATGGTCTGAGAGGGATGCCAGTGATCTACTGCAGATGAAGAACGTAAAAATGGTTTGAGGGCAGTTTCTTTTTATAGGGATTTTAGGAAAACCTATGGAAGATGGTATTTTGCTTTGAATTTTGGGCTGTTAATTAACTTTGCTTTGAGTTTTTGTGATAAGGCCCAGAGCCTTGTCAGAATCCATTGACTAGTCTAGTCTTTGATCTGTTCCACTTAGATGTTAACAGGTTTCACAAGGAGTGATCAGACCTGGAGGAAACTGCTACATTCTTTCTCCATTCCAGACTCTAAAGGAATATGATGATTAGGGGCAGAGTTATCGCTAGTTACTTCCTGCTGAATTGGGACGACTGGGGGCTGGTGTTGGTTTCCTTTAAGGTCTGAAGGAAGAGCATCAACTTCACAGTGTTCTTGGGCAGATGCTGCCTAGATGCAGTTTATTAAAAATTTCTGATGACGTCTTCTCTGCTGAAGTCAATAATCCTCCTTTGTCTCTGGAGTGGTCCAACTTCAGCAGTGTTTCTTGTGTCTTCTCGCCTTGGTCTGCAGAGTATCATGGCCAGGTTCCCCAATTCTCTACTGTCTCTGGTGGTTTAGGCAGAAGGTCTTTTGTCTAGTCTTGTATTAGGTGAGGGCTTTGTCTTGTCAGGAGTCTGTATATTGGTGAAAGTGGGAAGAAGCAATGGCAAATGAGATGATGGGAAGAGCATCTGCTGGCATCTCTACAACGCTTTTTTTTTAAATTTAGGTTGTTTATTTTTCATTTCAATGAACATCTACAGAGATTTTGGAATTCCATTCATTCATTGTTGCACCCTTCTCCCCGCACAAACCCCTTCCCCCCCCCCCTTTGCTCCTCTCCTTGAAAAGCAAAAGAAAAACTCCCTCATTGGTACACAATCCCCCCCGGACCTCCCCAAACCCCACCCCCTACCCCCAAATATAATCCACTCTGGTTTCTCTTCAGATCGTATAAATCTTTCGCCTTTTACAACGCTTTTTTTTGAAGTATGTTGTTTTCCTAACAAACTACCTATGGAGTTTGAAATGATCAGTTTGAAAGAGTAACTTCTTTACAGTATACTTCTGTAAGTGATAATTTCTTTTTATAAAGCTTAAAAACAGCTGCTGATTAGTGACAGTGTGTGGAATGCACTGCAATCCAGATATTTGACTATTTTTTCCCCCAACCACCATAACATGAGTTTTAAAATAATTTTTTCCTCATGATCATTTAAGGAAGTTGAACTAAGGTCAGTCATTATTCCCTTTCATCTTATTCCCTGGTCCAAATTTTCAAATTAAGGTATTATTTAAGAATAAACCTATTGCGCCTGAGTTGTTTCTGATTCATAGCAATCTGTGTGTGCCAGAGTACAAGTGAACTACAGAGGTTTTCAACAGCTAATTATTTGGAAAGATAATTGTCACGGCCTCTCTTCTGAGGTAAATGGGTGGGCACGAAGCCCCAGCCAAGCAGTAATACATAGTCAAGCATAGTAAACATTTGTACCACTTAGGGAGTCCTCTGAAGTGTCTTAAATTTTATACATTTACATATGACTCATATAATTATTTAAATAATTCAGAATTTTTATTTTAAAAATGCCTTATAATATGCTTTGACATCTTCCCTACTTTCCACAAAGATCAAGCCTAGTCAGACTTGATGTTGTTATGTGTCTGTAAGTCACCCCTCTGTACAACAGCTCTGAACCCTGCACTATCCTGAGACAATCTCATTGTCTCCAACAGACCCCAAACCCACTTCTCCAGTCACTGAATCAATCCATTTCATCTTTGGTTTTCCTCTCCTGTGCTGTCCCTCCACCCTTCCAAGCATGATTCTTTTCCAAGGACTGGTCCCTTCTGACTACATGCAATCCTTGCCTCTAGCTCTTTGCACATTTCTTTACAATACTTTGCTTTGTCTTCCCTAGCTGCCCTTTGAAATCTTCTGTTCAGGTCCTTAACTTCTTGATTTCTTCCTTTTACTTTGGCCTCTTGGCACGCTAATGCAGTATCTAGAGGCTCTTCTGACATCCATCTTGGTCTTTTCTTCCTCCTCTTTGTAATGTCTTTTTTTTTATTTCTCATGGATGATATTCTTGATATCCTCTCACAATTTATTTGGTCTTCACTCATTAGTATTCACGGCCTCAAACTTGTTCCTGAGTTGGTCTTTAAATTCAGGTGGAATAGACTCGATGTCAAACTTTGTTTCTTACCTTTTT
>NW_006400294.1:260881-266134 GCF_000299155.1 Elephantulus edwardii
CCAAACCCCACCCCTTACCCCCAAATATAATCCACTCTGCAACCCTCATTGTGTACTCCTACAATAAAAATAATGCCCTAAAATATAATACTTTTAGCAGTTTTTAAACTTTTCCTGTTTCAAGAAGATGAGACCTGAGGGAGGATTCCTTTCTATTTCTTAAGCTAGTGAAGCTCCCATAATACCCAAGTAAAAAACAACTGGGTTCCCTAAACTGCTTTGTTTTGGGCTTTTTATAGATAACAGACATGCAGCACTTGTACTACTCTCTCATTGGTGGTTTTGAAGCATTAGTTTTACAGTCACAGCAGGGTAGGGAGTTGTGAGTTTGAGACATATCTGGCTCCTGTAGCTCAGAAGAAAAACATCTTCACAGAATTCCAGCCTGCTAGCTTTTCAGATAAGGAAACATCTGTAGAGCCACTCCTCTCTAGTTCATGCATTCTTGCAGAGCCTCTCCTCTTCTCGCTGTGAATGTGAATAACTTGGAAGTTATTCCATAAATTTGGGGCCCCATCCTACTCCAGTGTTTCCAGATTTAGTAAGTCTGGGATGGAGGCCAGTAATTTCCAATGATTCTGATGCTGTGGTTCTAGAAATGGTATTTTGTTAACTATTGTTCTTTCTTAAATCAAAGTAAAAATTTAAATGTTCATAAATGTTATCAACTATCTTTCATAAAAACTAAACAAAAGCTAAGTTACTTGATGGTGCTTCAGACTAATGGTGAGTCTGTGTTAGCAGAGCTGTATGCATTAGTGACTTTTCACAAGTAGGTCTCTAGATGCCTCTAGATGATTTTTTTTTTTATCTTCAAGTTAGCAGCATTAAATAAACATCTGTGCCACTCAAGGATGGTAAATGTTCTTTCCTGTCAATATATCTTTTTTGTTTGTGTGGTAAAATATAAACTCTTTCCTTATGAGCTGTTTTCACGTGCACATCTCAATGATGAAGTACCTTCAGTGTTGTATACTCATCCCCACTACTTACAAATTTTCCATCACCCTAACAAGATCTCAGTGTCCTGTAAGCAGTTAACTAACTTCTCCCTCTTCCTCTCTCAGGTACATTTCTGCCTCCTGTGCATTATTGTATCCAAGTAGAATTTATACACTATTTGTCCTTTTCTGGCTTCCTCAGCAAAATGTTTTAAAAGTTCATTCTCATGCACACCCATGTTTATTTACCATGGCTTTGTTCACAATAGCAAGGAGTTGGAAACAACCTAAGTGCCCATCAACAAACGAATGGATAGAGAAGCTATGCTATATTCACACAATGGAATACTACGCTGCATTGAAAAACAAGGAACTCATGCAGTATTATTCAAAATAGGTGACTCTGGAGGACATTATGCTGAGTGAAGTATCTAAGTTACAAAAGGACAAATATTGCATGGTGCCACTGTTGTAAAACAGGACTGACATCGGGGTTGGTGGGAGACTGAGAAAGATGGGTTTAATAATTGAAACAGATGAGGGAGAAAACTGTTTTAAAGGGATATGTGATTAAGTATTTTTGTCATGACAGGAGTCCAGAGGGAAACCTGCACAATGGAGTGGACCTGGGCAGAGGGATTGTAAAACAATGAAATAATTTTTCTTTTACTTTTCCAAGAGGGTAGTGTACTAGGGGGAAGGGTTGGGGCGGGGGGAGAAACGTGAAACAATGAATGAAAGGAAATCCAAAGTCTCTGTAAATTGTCATTGAAATTAATAATTTTTTTAAAAAAAAGTCATTCTTACAGTATGTATCAGAATTGAGTTTTTCTGTATGGCTAAATAATATTCCATTGCATTATGTATCACAATTTGTTCACCTATCATCTGTAGATGCTCCAAAATTTAACTTTGTTGAACTTACTTTCATACTGTTGTTGTTGATTGCCCTTGAGTTGCCAAGATTCTTAGCAACTCCATGAACAAAAGACCTAAGGCATTTCTTTTCTCCAAGTTCACAGCATTTCCAGAGGGATGTGGTTTAGGAAGTAGACGCCACTCCAGCTTCCAAAGTTTCATATTAGTGGGAAATTCTTTTTGTAGATTTGGTGCTTTTTAATTACAGAACTAACTCTGAAGAACTTTGCCCAAGTTCCTGCAAGTAAGCTCTAAACCCTTGAAATTTCACAAGTGACTTAGCAAGTCTTTTGTTCTTGTGAAGGTTGGTGAGAAAAGAATATAGAATTATTCTAGACTCATCAGGTAGTTAATTGTCAACTTCTTTATATGTGTATTTCCTGGGAAGATAATGCATGCTCAGGTCCTGATGGAGTAGGAGCAGTGGCTTCCTGTTTACAACCCTCTCAGAGGTTGGCCTGTCTCTGTATTTGCCTGGTTCTAACATGTATTATTTTTGTATAATGAAAGTGTCATTGTGAGAGACAACACTTTCTTGAACTGTAAAATGTTTTTAATGAATAACTGAACTATATGTGGCAGTAATCTCAGAATTTAGCCAGGTGATCAGGGTCTTGGGAACTCAGCTGTGGCTGATATCCTGTAATAAGAGGTGAGTTGCAGTAACACGAGAATTTAGTAAAAAGTCTTGTATTCCTATCTGCAAGCTACTTATCATTATAAAAGAGGTAAACTCTTTATTTTTACATTGAGGATTGTGAAGCAGCTTAACACTAACTTAGAAAGACCTGAACACTAAGAGTTTGCATTTTACATGAGTTTTTAATCTAGTTATTAAAAACTACCCAGGCAAAAGGACTACATACTTTAAAAAAATTTTTTAAACATGTGCTGTCAAGTTTCTAGCATTTTGGAAGAGGACCTTGATAGCAGACTTTCCTAATGCAATACATCTTATTTCTTGACTGCTGGTGCCAAGGATAAAGTTATTGACAACTTCTCTTTTCTCCATTTATCATAATATTGCTTACTGGCCAGGTGGCATCCTAAAGGTTCAATGCAATCCCAATATAGCTAACAATTCCATTCGTCCAGATAGAAAAGGCAATTTCCAATTTCATCTGGAATGTTAGAGACCTCAAGTAAGTAAAGCACTACTGAAAAAGAGAAACAAGGTAGGATGCATCACACTCCCTGATTTCAAATTCACCACAACCATGCTGGTCAAAACAGCACAGTACTGGTACACTGACTGAGACATAGATCATTGGAACAAAACTGAGAACCCAGAAATCAGCTCATCTACCTATGGTCAACTGATTTTTGACGAGGAGACGAAATCAGTTAAGTGGGGAAATGTCAGGCTCTTTAACAAATGGTGCTGGCAAAATTGGAAATTCATCTGCAGAAAACTTAGGCAAGAGCCACACCTCATACCACAAAAAAAAACCCCAAAAAACCCACAACAAAAAACAAACAAACAAACCAAAAAATAACCCCAAAACAACTGAATTCAAGGTGGATCGGGGACCTAGGAATAAAACAAAAGACTATAAAATTAATCAGAAAAGAGCTAGGAATAAGTCTGGAATTCCTAATCCACTGCATGAACAAATTCATAAGCATAAAGAAAAACCTACCACCAGAAAAGGGGGGGGAACTAGATGAATGGGATCTTCAAGAATCAAATCTCTAAGCACAGCAAAAACTCTAACACAGTAAAAAAAGAAACCTACAGACTGAGGGAAAAAATTGTCAATGAAATATATAATAAGGGATTTCTATCTAAAATTTAGAGAACACTTCAGCACCTCAACAAGGAAAACAACATAATTGCAAATGGGCACAGGATATGAGTAGACACTTCACCAAAGAAGACATAAAGATGACAAACCCATGAAGAAATGTTAAAAATTCCTAGCTATTAGAAAGATGCAAATCAAAACTATGAGATTATCATCTCACCTCCACAATAATAAAGATTAACAGGACAGCCAACAAAGGAACATACCCTAAAAAAACCATCAGAGCCTTGACTCATGCATACCCATGTAGGCATACCCATGTTTACTGCTGCACTATTCACAATAAAGACATGCATTATACATAAACAAACTAATGGACTGAAAAACTAGGATACATTCACACAATGGAACATTATGCAGAACTGAAAAACAATAATCCCTTAGCAGTACACAACATGGGGGAGCCTGGAGGGTATCATGATGGGTAAAGTATGTCACAAAAGCTGTTATAAAATAGGACTGATAATGGGGATTAGAATAGGGGGAAAGTGGATAATGAACACTGCATTGGAATAGATGAGGAAAGAATAGTCTGAAAGGAAGATAATGACTAGAGGTGCACTGCCAAGTGGACTAGGGGAAGGGAGTAGGAAGGGAGAGGGACTCTAACAAGGAATGAATAAAAATTAAGGGAAAAAACCCAAAGGGTCATTAGTAATTGGTTACTGGAATACAAAAGAAAACCAAGAGGAGGAACTGGTAACTGCAATGACTGGACTTTGTACTATCGAGGATTCATTCATATCAAATACTTTTTTTTTTTTTTTTAAATAATTGCAGCTATAGACAGGAACCTCACCCAATGGACTACAGAGGAAGCAGACTGATTATATCTATGGGGAAAAGCACTGGAGCTCATGATCATCAGTGAAAACCAGTCCAGAGGCTGACTGAAGAGATCATCAATTACTCATGTAAGTTCAAGCTGCAGCAAAAGAAAATGAAAGCAAGTTCACAAGAATCAAAATATAACACGGACTTCTAGCCCACTTAAAATTTAAAAATCATCTCAAGATTAAGTGTGATACACTGAACACTGGCAAATAAAGACCAGGTGAACTCTGAGATGACATCAAGGTTATTATCCATGAAGAAAGCAAAAGGTCATTACAAAGATGGGAGAAGGAAGACCAACAGATGTCAGAAGAGACCCTGCAAATTGCATTGTTCAAATAACTTGGCCACTTAAAAAATGAAGTTCTAATAATGATACCAGATCTTATGAGCTTTGAAAAATGTATTTAATGTGAATGACAAGCATCTTCAATTTAAAAAGGTGAATAAAATTCATGATTTTATGATATTTAAAAGAACTCCTTGAGATATTCCTGTTTAGAAAGCCAAAAATGGCCTGAAATGACTAGAAAATGCCTTCATGGCTAAAGGAATTAAGACTTAACCAAAAAATAAAGTTCTAGCATGTTGTTGTTTTTATGTGCCATCGAGTCACTTGCAACTCATAGTGACCCTATCTACAAGAGCTCTTTACGCTCTTCTATCCTGTGCCAACCTAGCCATCTCAAACGGACATATTCCCAACCCTCTAGTCACAGAATTGATCCATCTCATCAAAGGTCTTCCTCTCCTTC
>NW_006400294.1:270194-271561 GCF_000299155.1 Elephantulus edwardii
GACAGACAAGCATTCCACAGAAAAGAACCGATGAAAGACAATTGCCCAGTTATAACAATGACCAATAGATTCAATGTTACAGCCCATCGATGCTTCCTTACTCCATCACCAATATAAATTATTACAGTCCTTTACCAGCATATGCTTAGTAATGAAGTTACAGTGTCCTACTGTGACTATTCATTTATAGGTGGCTGATATATTTTTTTAATTATATATGCTACTCAATCATTAAAAAAAAAAATTAAGTCTCAAGATAATCCGCTGAAAGCATTCCACTCATTCATTTATTCACTCATTAGGCTGTAAACTGTGTTTTGCTGTTAGCCCAAATGTTGTGTGTTCACAGTTTGAATTCACCAGCAATTCTGCAGGAGTAAAAGATGGGCAGTCACCTCTATTAAGAAACCTAATGGAAGGTTATGTGCTGAGTAACTATGAGTGAGAACTAGACACTCCGAGTTCAAGTTTTACTTCCCTGAATTTCTTACCATCATATGGTGACTTCAAATCAATATAATCATTTCTTAGGGTGCTTATCAGATTTCTGGTGTATTTGTAAGAGAGCTAGAACATCCAACAATTACATAACTACATTTAGTAGTTATTTGCTAAAAGTAGCAAAATGAGACATTCCTCAATCTATTAAGTAAAACTGTACTTTGGCAATTTTTCTTTAAGAGTTCCATCAACAAAGAAAAAAAGACTCAAGGAATTAGGGGAATAAGTTTAATTTATATAATCATAATTCATGTCTGACAGTTATGGCATCTGTTACATTTCTTAATTTTAATTTTCTTCTTGAATTCTTTACTGCTTCATAAAGTAACCTGTCCCTTAGTAATACAACAGTTTAAATAACTTAATTCTTTGACACCCAGATTTAAGATACAGTATTTCATAGATATATAGTCAAAATTGTTATCACCTAAGTGACATGCTTTTCATGAAATCCTTAAAAAACAAAACAAAAACAGACTCCAAAAGAAGGAAACAACAGGTAATGTAGTTAACAAGCAAAAAGTTTATATACTTAACGTATCCACAAGCCTTTATATAGCTACAGGGCTTTTTCCCCAATCATTGTTGCCAGATGGAATTTCTTTTCAATATGTTAATGAATTAAAAAATGTAAGAGGATATAGGCTGTAAATCAGGTACAACTTAGTCTTAACATCACACAAGACCTTTAAATAATCAAGAATGAGATGCTGAATATTATTGCTTAGTCTTATAAAACGGTGAATTCTGCTACCACCATATTTCTATTTACAATGCCTTCTATACTCTTAAATTATACTGCTTGGCAATTAATAGAGGTTACTCATATAATTTTTAAATTAGTGGCAAATGAATTTTAACTAATG